>NC_134090.1:91137545-91150045 GCF_000715075.1 Nicotiana tabacum
AATTTATGAAAACCCGAAATGTCGGTAATGTTAGAAGACGACCTACGGCATCTGATGGTCAGATGCCTACGGTCGGTATATCTTTGAAAGCTCAGACGGAGAGAATAAACGGACTCCTCGAGGGCTACTTAAGCCACTTTAGTGCAAACCAGAAGGACTTACGCTGTTGGATGTTGCTCAGTCCTGCTATAACTTAACAACCAAAAAGCTCTGCGTCGAACTTCAGCCCCTTCGAGTTGGCCACGGGGTAACAGCCTCTGACGCCCCACACCATTGCGACAGGAGGGGGCTTGCCCATCAGCCTACTTTGCCAAGAGGTGGCAGGAGCGCAACGACCTTAGCCCAAACCTACTTAAACAACCTAAAGGCTTGGCCCGGTCTGAAAGTAGACCTTGTAGAAAAGCGGATAGGAAAGGTAGCCTATAGACTCAAGCGACCAGCTCGGTGAAAACGAACCCCGTATTCCATGTGAGTCAGTTGACTTCGATTAGACCAGACCGCCCCAGAGAGGAACGTGCCCACGAGGGCACCACCAGATGTTGTAGATAAACCTACTAAAGAAGAAGTTGAGTATATCATAGCTGACCGCACCATGGGCTAGCCCATACACCCACTGCACGAGTGGAATACTACTTAGTCAAGTAGAAAGGAACAAGGTCTTACGGCACGATCACTATATCTTCGATTTTTCTTTATCTCTCCTCTATGGAAAGAGGGGATGATACGTGGCGTGGTATACCTGATCGTTTAGTCAACAAGACGTACGTAAGTCGACATAGCTCCATGTATATGTTCTTTGGAGCTAGAACCAATCAATAGAATGAAATGAAATAATGGTAAGCCTAGGGCGACGAACATGGCTCAAGAGTGTCTATACAAAGCCCCTCTCTTCTTCACTCAAAGAGGCAATGCACCCTTTGTTTGAATGGTACTTGATTCATAAAGAATGATTCTTTTGAAGTTATACGAACTTTCTAAAAAAAAATGCCACGCGGAGCGTGTCACGAGATATATCGCTCTCGGACTTCTTACGGTAAGGCCAATGCACCAGCCAGCCAGTGTGGTGGCGAACACGCTGTGCTCTAAGCTAAGCTGTTTACCTTGTAGACGGAGGAGATATAGAAAGTGTGCCGTGCTTGATTCATAAGATTCTATAATCAATAGCACCAGTATATTATTTTACTTAGCCTGCCTCTCCCATGACTTTCCGGACCAACCAACCCGGATCTGCTTTCGCAAGTCTCTCCGCATTTTGGGAGCAGAGCATGCAGCAAAATCGAGCAATGGATCTTAGAAGAATTCTACTTTGAAGCACGACTCTTTCTATTTCTGTGCTGGCATTTGAGTTGTCTCCCTTCCTCTTTCAATCGAAACACTCGACGCAGATAGCTCCGGTGGCCCCCGCTTCTGCCTCTATCAGGCGGCGACAGCCCCCCTCCACACCCACAGCATAGAGGAGCTGCTCCAACATCCGCACTACAACCAAGAAAAATGCTCTCCAGAGCGATATATGATGCTAAACCGAGACCGAGATATAGAGAGGGCTGTCCTTTTGTTGTCTCGAAGAGACAAAAGCACTCATATGAATGGTGCTAATTCCCATGTTCTTTCTAGTCTCGTTTGGTTTCGAGAGCCTCCCTCTCCCCGTCCCTTACTCGTCTTTTGAAAGCCGTCGTCCTGGATTTTCTTTCCGTATGCCGGGGAAAGTACCTCACCCTCACCTTTCTACATTTATTATTATATAGAATTTCCCCGGGTCTCTATAAAATAGAATGAAATGCCCGGGTGGAAGCACAAACAAAAGGAGAGAGAAAAAGTAGAAAAGAAAGGGGGGAAGAAGTCTAGTGCTAGTTCTTACTAAGACTTCTTTATCTAACTTTCATTTTTGAGTGGTTTCTTTGTTCTCTTATTTGGATTGAAAGAAAGAAAAAACTTCCCTTTCTTTCTCTTCTTTATTTTTGTTTTATCCCTTCGACGAATTTCGGCTATGACCAATGCCCCACTAGCTAAATAGGCGTAAGAAAAAGCTACCTGAAAAAAAAGCAAGGTGCACCTTGAATTGAACTCGACGAATTGCGTTTTGCCAGAGAGATTTTTTTAGAAAGATTCTCCATTGGTAATTAAAAAATATAAAGAATATAAATAAAGGCGCATACGCGGGAAGGGGCCCCCACTACTTCTTCATTCAGGGGGGAGGGGGGGAGACTAGCCTCATTACTTCCCACTGGGCGAGAGGTGCACCTAACCCACCTACCCACTCATCAATCACGGTGTTCAGCTGACTTGCACTGATAGACCCCTATTGTATTGGAATTAGGCGCCCATCTTTTTACTGTTGTCAATGAATCTCTTCCATGTTCGATTCTACTCTATGTTAGAACACTTCTGTGAATGCTATTCTGATCTAAGTGGTCTTATTCTTTATCCCGTGCTAGGAAGCATTACTCCTCTTTTCATTCCAAATTCAAGAATACGACCGATACGATTAATTGGTCTGTGCGCCTCTCTTATTACTTTTTTGTATCCCCCTGTTCTTCGGATACAATTCGATCCTTCTACGGCCAAATCTCAATTTGTGGAAAGCCTTCGATGGCTTCCTTATGAAAACATAAATTTTTATTTGGGTATAGACGGTATCTCTTTATTCTTCGTGATATTGACCACATTTCTGATCCCTATTTGCATTTTAGTGGGTTGGTCTGGTATGAGAAGTTATGGGAAAGAGTATATTACAGCATTTCTAATTCGTGAATTTATAATGATCGCCGTGTTCTGCATGCTGGATCTTCTACTATTCTATGTTCTTCCCGAAAGTGTGCTAATCCCTATGTTGTGCAGAGCTGAGTATCTTCTATTCGCTGGGATAAAGCCTTTCCTCTGCAGGGGCCTTGTGCAGTAAACCCCCTACGGGCGGTCGTCCGTCGTCCTAAAGTAGTCCCCGCGAAGCTTTCGGGAAGAGGGGTAGTCTTGTGTGTAAGCATAGCATTTCTGGTCGAACCCGCCCAACCCAACTAAGAAGAACCGAACCTGACAGACACATCTTTTTCCTTTTGGGAGGGTACTCCGAGTAGTGGGTACCTCGTAGGACCTCGACCCGCCTACTCGGGTCTTGTATGGATATGCAGGAAGGGGTGCTCCTAGGTGTGTGTAGGGGTTGTGTTTGTTCGCGAGAAAGGATTCCTCGTCAAGTAAGTTTGGGGGGTGTGGACACACTTGCGCGAATTCGGGTAATGGCTACAAGGGAGAAATCGAAAGGAAACTGTACCCGACCAGGGATGGACGTAAACTCGTAAGCTACCGAAGGTAGGGATAATCGTCCAGGTCTTATTGTGAAAGAAAAAAGCCGCCCCGCCACAGCAGACGGGTTGCTTCCTCTGTCGTCGCCGGGGAGCTCTTGGCGAGGAGACCTTAGGATAAGTTGCTAAAACAAACGGGATGGGAGGATCGACCCGTTCAGATAATTCCGAAGAAAGACTGTTGGCAGCAGGTAGAGAGATTTTTTTTTCCTCTTCAAAACACAAGGAAATGCGGGCAGGGTAGAGCTCGGCAGAGGGTTCGAGAATAGGGTAGGGTCCTGTCCTTAAGATTCAGATAAGAAAAGAGTTCCAAACCTTTATGCATGCACCTCCGTACAAGTGCTGCATACAAGTTCCGGCCAGGATGATTGAGAAAGATTCAACCAATTTGAACCGCTCACATCACAATAGTAGTAGCGTAAAGGCCGTAAGTCGGGGGGCGGCCATAACATAAGGCTATTACTTTCACACCTCTCTATCTATAGATAGAGAGACATCCGCTGCGTGAGCAACCCGACTGTGCCTTACATGTGCTCTACAGGCCGCACGTAATCTTTCTTCCCAACGAGCCCTTTTTTTTATTTGGAAGACGGGCATTGCGTTCGGTTCGAAAGGCATGGTTTTCAGTATGTCTCCAGATAGGGCCCCACTAGTCCGGCTAGCTAGTGAGCGGTTCTTTCGGGCGGGAAGCAGGCCGGGCCCTACGGGCGGGCATCTCCCGCAACGCAAGCACCATTGTTCGACACCACCCGAGAAGCAAAAGATTCGTCAGTCCAGGCTGAAAATACATGCATAGATAGTGGTTTAATGCCAAGGCCGACGACGGAAGCTCGGGACGGAGCCGTATGAGGCGGAAGTCTCACGTACGGTTCTCTGAGAAGGGAGTGGCTACCTACTGGAGCTTCGACCAAGCACCACCGGTCAATTCCGCTTTGGGGCCACCCCTGACTCTACCATTATTATAGGGGTATGGGGTTCGAGACAAAGAAAGATCAAGGCAGCATATCAGTTGTTCCTTTATACTTTACTTGGATCTGTTTTTATGCTATTAGCTATTCTGTTGATTCTTCTCCAAACAGGAACAACTGATTTACAAATCTCATTAACCACAGAATTTAGTGAGCGGCGCCAAATCTTTCTATGGATTGCTTCTTTCGCCTCTTTCGCCGTCAAAGTGCCTATGGTACCAGTTCATATTTGGTTACCCGAAGCTCATGTAGAGGCACCTACGGCAGGATCCGTCATCTTGGCAGGAATTGCTTTAAAATTGGGAACCTACGGGTTTTTAAGATTTTCAATACCCATGTTTCCCGAAGCGACACTTTGTTCCACTCCTTTCATTTATACTTTAAGCGCGATTGCTATAATATATACTTCCTCGACCACTTTAAGGCAGATCGATCTTAAGAAGATCATTGCTTACTCCTCAGTAGCTCATATGAATCTGGTGACTATTGGTATGTTTAGTCGGGCGGCGGCCGTTAGGTCACCTATTTTGAGTTATGGACACACAAGGCCAAAACATGTGTGCCGGGCGCGCGACCCATCAACCTACTAGCAATGGGGGAGAAAGCATAGCATGTCGCAATAAAAGCTTGATTCGAGGCGTCAGCAAAACACTGCCGTCTGTTCCAAAAACAAAAGCCCCTTAGCGCCCCGGGACGGGAGTGGGGGACGGCCCTACGCGCAGGCAACAGCAGCACCGGCTCTACGAAGTCAGAATCGAATCTTTCTGTTGGCTTTCCCAATTCATTCGTGAATAATAATTCAAGGGCGTGAAGCGAGTACTTCTAGCTGCTTCGCCTGCTTCTTATTATGGCGGCTATGTTTTCGTGGCGAAAATGAACGAAAAGCAAGATGAGCGTGCTATTTTCAAATCGATTGATAGATAGCCTGATCTGTTCTGATAGATCGAAAGAGATAGAGAGGGAATCTCTCAAGAATAAGGGGAAATCTCCTATTTCTATCTATTGATGAGACAACTATCTATTCTTGATCCATCAGAAAGAAATCGATATGTATCTGATGGAGTCTACATCGTACGTAGAGCGCCCAAGCGCTTTTTAGGCCAGCTCAGTTCTCTTATCCATCGGTCCAATGCACTGGGCTCATCTCATGGAGGGAAAAGCCAAAATGTAGTTGTCTTGTTCGCCGCCTCGACGCATTCCCTTCTCTCCCCGGTATCGTCCCACACAGAAAGAAAGAGCGCAGAGCCCCGGCCCGACCTGTAGGTCCGCTAACGTAAAGCGAGGAGTTGAGCCTGAACTGGCGAACCGAAGTCACTTTCGGAACCATACTTCCTATAGCTAACATGTGTCCAGTCCAGCGGGAACGCGCAGCGCAAACGAACCTGAGCTGCTATACCGAATCCCCCGCTGGCCATCGGGGACCGAGTGGTAAGGCCATGATCCGCAGGGGAACAAATCACTCATTCTTCCATTGGGGACAGGTGCACGAACGACAACTCCAAACGTCACACATCCGCCGCCTACCTACCGTTTAGGTGGCACCAGCGAGATCCAGCTAAGGTAAGGAACTTCGTGTCGCGGCTGCTCCACTCCGCTGCGCTGCGGTCTCATGAACTGAACTTCGTTGCCTTCCCGCGCAAAAAGCGAATGGGCGCTGTGCCGTGGGTCAGTTTCGGGGTGGGGAGCGAAGAGAGACCAGAAGAATGATTCATTTGGATCGACGAGCTTTTTCAGCCCAAAAACAAAGAATCAATGGAATGTCTGTCTATCCATGAACATCTATTCTATCTGTATATCTAGGGGATCTCTCTATACATATAGATTTTTTTTATGGAATGATATGATCGGCTAGCCGTAGCCGCATATCAGCTACGCTCAATGCGGGATTTCTGTTGGATCAGATCTTTTGGGAAGCTTTTGGACCTAGCGAAAAGGGCTCTAAGCCTTCACGCAAGCAAGCGCGAGAGAAGCGGAGCACGAAGCTACCGCTTCACCCGACCGACTAAAATACAACAGTCGCGACCTACTTTGATTCAAAAGAAAGGCGAAGGGTTTGGCAACAAGCAAACGGCTTTCTATCATAGTTGCAAGGGTTCCAAACCTTAACTACTTAAGTACCAAAGGCTGCTTTCGGTTGGTTTCATAATGGGGCTGTTCACTACAAGCTATCAGCGCTCAGCGCTGTCTTAGATTGAACGTTGACTTATCTTATTGCCGTTCAATCTCTAAGGCGGGTTTCCGCTGAGAACGGAATAGTGTTCGTGTCCAAAGGTGAACAAAGCCCTAGCTTCTAGAGTTCGCTGCTTTTCCCAGGCCGGAGAAGGGCTTATACTGCTCGCCTTTGTTTGATATGTTCATTCAGTACCAATACAAACTAAAACTACACCAAAGTGGAAGGGCCAGTATAGAAGCTAGAAGTAGCTAGCCTATAGTAGTCGGCCTAACCAAAGCCTCACGACAACATAAAATTAGCCTTATGAATTGAATCTTAAGTAGGGGGCTTAGCCCGCCCGCCTACCAATCAAAGAGGCTGAGAGTAAGCGTAAGCTCACCCGGAAGCTCGAAGAGCTTCCCTTCATTCGCTTCGCGGGAGCCGCACAGCACATAGCTGGAAGTCAGAGGGCCCATACTACCTGCCTAACCCTTCGCTCCGAGGGACCGTAGATCGGAAAGCGCCTTCTAAACCACCCCATTCATCCAAAAGAGAAGGGAAGGGGCCTATGTATTTGCATGACCCCTGCAGATTTAACCCTATCTATACCCGGAGCCACTCCCCTAGCGGTCCTGCCACCACGCCGCAGAACGGGAGCTCGTGTGGAACCTTTTATTCTGGCGTAACAGCGGTAGAACGTAACAAAATATTACGGCCGCCTAACATAGGGGACGGAGGTACGGTAAACTCGGCCAAAATATGAGACCCGAAGGGCCCGGCGCGCACAATCCTATCCTATCCGAGTCCGAGTTTACCCCTTGCACTTCGGACAGCCGTCCGTAGCATCATAAGGAGGACCCCCCTTTCGAGGTACAAAAAGAGTACGGTACATAGGAGGTTGGTCTTTCTCAACGTGGTGTATAGCACGAAAAACCTTTCGATACAAGATAGGGCCATTCACATGAAAGAAAAAAATGAATCCTTTCTTATCTTCTTTCCCGAGAGGGAAAGAGAAAGAGGGTCTTATGGAGGGAGGGGGGAGGGGAAAGGCTTGGGCCTACCTATCCCGATAGGACCCCATAAAAGAACGGGAGCTGTTGAGAGGTTCCATATTGCCGAGACGAAGGACAGCACTTCTGTACGTGATCGTAGTATGTCACGTCGTCTCGTCCCCGCTGCATCGAAGAGTACCTATGCACTATGTTCCGGTTCACTGATAAGGAAGATAGCGTTGGGGTGGGGGTCTACGATGTGATACTAAAGTATGACCGGGGGAGATACATGCTAACTATGGGTAGGAAGCAGGAACCATTATGTAAAAAATTTCGGGGGGTTACAGATCTCTTATACTACCATCGATCGACAGAGCGGAACGACCAGAAAAAGAAGTTAAGTTAGAAAGCCGTATGATAGGTGGTAACTATCTTGTACGGTTCGGGGGGTAATCGGCGTACTCCGATCAGTGGGGGGGAATCTTTGGCTCTATCGAACATACAGGGAATTGGAGGTAGCATTCTACCGATGTCAAGTCATGGACTGGTTTCTTCAGCCCTTTTTCTATGTGTTGGTGTTCTATATGACCGACATAAGACTCGACTTGTTAGATATTACGGAGGTTCAGTGAGCACCATGCCGAATCTCTCTACCATTTTCTTCTCTTCCACTTTGGCCAATATGAGTTCACCTGGTACTAGCAGCTTTATCGGGGAATTTCTCATCTTAGTAGGAGCTTTCCAAAGAAATAGCTTAGTAGCCACATTAGCAGCGCTTGGGATGATTTTAGGCGCGGCCTATTCCCTTTGGCTATATAATCGTGCGGTTTCTGGGAATTTAAAACCCGATTTCCTCCATAAATTCTCCGATCCAAATGGCAGAGAAGTTTCCATATTTATACCTTTTCTTGTTGGAGGGGCGACCGTACGTTAAACTACCAAAGAAACTAGGGTAAACCAATGTGATCATGACATTGTAGGTGCTTGCGATGGGACGGATGCGACTTCCCTCAGTTGGTTTGGGTGGCATAGCCCGTTGCATAAGTCCCCCCCTTTTTTTATGCATTTCTTTAGTCTTTAGGGAGCCAAAGCTTGACTTTACTAAACTAATAAATAAGGCTCGCGCTAGGCGCTTACCTTTTTTGGCTGTAGGGTTGGGGTGGCTTGCTGGGTGAGACTGATAGAAAGAAAGGACGGGGGGCAACCATGCATGGTACTTCTCGACCCTGTCTCCGAGGGACAGTTGAACTAGCGACTCATGAATGCTGCCGGGTTGGACGAGCCAATAACTCGAAGGCGTTCGGTCTGTTTTTTGAGCAAGAATCACAGCCTTACCTTATCTTCACCATGATACGGACTCCAAGTTCTTATGGCAGAGCACGAGGAGATTTATCATCAATATGATGATTGGAATGGAAACCAGAAGCACGACTGGGGTCCTCGTGGTCCAAGATAATCAAACCATCAATAACAGTAACGTAAGCATGAGACTTTTTGGTAGTACCGGTGAACCAGATGGCCGCGGCGATGGAATCTGGGACGGAGGACTTGTAGTATCTCTCTAGATCTGGCAAAAGCGAAAGACCCCCTAACATAATTCGAATGGAGGCTGACCGCTGAGCCCACTCTGGCCTCGCGGGGCGGGCCCCTGTGGTTGCGAGCTGGAGCTGCCATAGCTTATGGCTATAGCAATGGGAGGGCCCCAGCAGAGAGAAAAGTCAGGATAACGAGCGCTCCGCCCGCCAAGCGGGCGGCAGGAGCAGCGGGCAAGTGCTTGGTAAGCCAACAGCCCAGTGAACCGGGCGGGGCACTCGAAGAAAGGGGGGCACACTGAGCAAGTACGAGAAATTGGCCCCGCTCCGCTTTCTTAAAAGCAAGGACCACTACGGGAGGTCAAACCAAGGATCTATGGAAGTGGGGGCTCGTCCCCGGTCAATATTGGATCAAACAATAGGGGGCCGTAGCACTGACCTCTTTTTTTTATTGATTCAATACAATAGGGGAAAAGATCGTACAGTTCCCTACCGAGACAAACTCTCAACGGATCCTCCGCGCGCTGGGAATACCTCTTCCGTGCGTCTTTCTCGTGGCGGGAACAGAACAACAGGGAAAGACCCGGCCCAGGGCGAGCTTTATTTATTTAAGAGAGAATGGGGAGTGAATCGAATTCCGTTTCCGTTCTTTGGGGGCTTTCGGGCCCCTCTCGATCTTTTTCTACGTTGAGAAGGGGGAAGGAGTCTAAATCAATGGACATTAATGAACCATCATTGATGGACGTTGCACATGACACGATCAATTCGACTCAAGGTCCGGCGCTAATAGAAGTTGCTTACTTTCCTAGTAGCGAAGGAAAGGGCAGGGCTTTTTTCGTAGTAATAGTGGGCGGGTCTCATGAGATCTATGCCGGCCGTCGGAATCAAACGAAGGTCGAAGGACCATTCGATTCATTAAGGGGCATAGCGGCGCCCTCGCCCGGCGCCATTTCCGGACCTAGCAGCAGACGGGCGGGCCGTGCCTGAATTCAGACCGGACCAGACTCTTCTTTGTTTGAGCTGCTCCCAGGCACGCAGACCGAAGATCTCACTTGTCCTGGACAAGTACGTAGAGATCTTCGTGGGACCGTGGAGGGAGTCTCAATCGATCTTTTCTAGGATTCCTTATCACGCCACACATGGAGATCTTTCCATTGATAGATCAGAGGGTCCCCCCTTGAACAAATTCTTAAAGGTTAGGTTACTACCTGCTTCTACGGAAGAGGTTTACTTTGTACCGCCCGGAGGTCATATAGATCGGAATCCGGAGCGATAAGAACGAAAGGGTTGGTGTGGCCACAGCTACAACTACTGGCGCTTCAAATTAGATTCTAAGGGCGCTACTGAAAGCCTTTTTTTAGGTCCTGTAATAGGGAGGTGTAAGCCTCGAAAGCCTTTGGTACTTCGGTAGGGTCGGACGGCTTTCTTTGCCCCAGCTTGGCGAATCGCATCCCCGCACAACGACATTCTTTGTTTGTGCGCCCCTTACCGTTCTCGCTCAGTCTTTCAACGGCTGGGAAGGCAGTCGTAGAAACGAAGCCTATCGCCACGCCGACAATCAAATACGAGATTGGGCCCCTTCTCAAAGATTTGATGGAATGGCCCACCCCACCCAAGAGCGCTTATGTCATAGGGGAACTCATGGCTGGAAACAATCCTTATGGTTTGTTTTGATATCCGGTAGGAATAATAAAAAAAAAGTCCAGGTTGGTTGGTGAGCCTAGTGATAGGAGACTATCTAGCTTGGTTCGGAGAGCACTTGTTGGGTTAAATATTTATTTGTTGCTAAATGTTACGGCCTAAATGCTGAACTATTGACCCTACTTGTTCGGATGGGTGTTCACCCCAAAGTGTTCCCGGACCGCATGCATACATCCGTAAGTAACTTAGTGCAACATGGAAAATTTCATTGAGAGGAATCAGCAAAGAAAAGAAAAACGGGTCAACAACATCAACATGTGTATTTGAGAGATTGTCCTCGGGCTGAGGAGTGTCCACATGAGTTCGTTGAGGTGTTTACACAGGCCTGTGGTCCTCTTTTATATTCTGTCGAGAGTTCGGATTGCTCCACCTAAGTAGAACGAAAAGAAGGAATTGGAAAAGAAAGGGGGGAGCTATTGTGAAGCCTAGAAAGGCGGAAGCGGAAAATCGCTTATACCGAGTTCCCCAACAGCAGCTTAGCTTAGTAGCAAGACTCTTTCTACTGGCGTGGCGCTGCTGGATGCTTCTGATCAATAGAACACGAAGAGGAGGAAAAAAAAGCTTATGATGAGCATCTATTTGAGTCGATCATTTCCAAGATCTAATTCCAGTTTTTTCTTATGTAGTGGAAACGCCTTACAATCTGAAGTTTTACGCTTAAGGGAAGAAATGTTCTTGGTGGATGCAGGACTTGGGACCCCCAGAATTTGTATGCAAGATGAGCCTACAGGAGTGCCAATCAACCGAGCCACCAGGTTTGAGAATAAGGTGGGATTCCTGGATCTAGTGGCCGGTGAATCACTGATCAAAGAGCAGATTTTAGAGAGATTCTTCATCGATCTAGTGGCCGGTGAATCACTGATCAAAGAGCGAGCAGCCGCCAGGTTTAATGATTTGGTGGGATCTACAGATGTAGTGGCTGGTGAACCGCTTCTTCTTCTTCCACGAAGATTCAGACAAAACCGAGCTTGGATGGAACTGAACAAGATTTGGCGAACGAATACAAAGGTCAAAGGCTTTATTATTGAGAAAGTAAAAGGAGGTTATTCAGTAGCCATCGCAGGTTTCATTACTTTTCTTCCATTCCGTCGCAGAAGGAAAAGGATATCGAATGATCGATTCACCATTGAGAACATTAACCCCAAAAAGACGAATATTGTGGTGTTCTAACAGCGGCAGATCAAAGAAGAACTTGATGAGCGAAATCCGCTGACAAAAAAAAGAGAACTTTTTGAATTCCGATGCCTAGCGTCCCCTGATAACCTAGGATTAGTGGTGATAGGGCTGATGTGGTATCTCGGAAACTGGGATTTGATGGTATCTGTAGAGCGGATCCCATGGGCTTCTCGGGTGGAGGTTGGTTGAAGATGATGTGATGCAAGTGAACGTTTACGAAAAAGCTGTCGTAAAGTTTCGTTCTTCGTTCCGTCGTCGATCAATCTATCACTCAATCACAGGCCGCTCTGTCATTGTCTGATTTTTGGTTGTCTGATCACACTCGAAATTATGTATCTACTTATCGTATTTTTACCCCTGCTCGGTAGTTTTGTAGCAGGTTGTTTCGGACGTTTTCTAGGAAAAGAAGGAACCGCTATAATAACCACTACGTGCGTTTCATTCTCTTCGATCTTCTCTTTGATTGCTTTTTATGAAGTCGCACCGGGAGCTAGTGCTTGCTATCTAAGAATTGCTCCATGGATCTCATCGGAAATGTTTGATGCTTCTTGGGGCTTCTTTGGCGACCGTGAAGTCACCGGATGAATTGCCGAGTAAATAGATCAGATCCGGACGCGGCTGTTGCTCCGCGGCGATACGGACTCGACCCGCTCCTACCCACTCCGGGGTACCATAGCATGTCG
>NC_134090.1:91152545-91215045 GCF_000715075.1 Nicotiana tabacum
GCAGGACCGGAGTTCTATCTCGGATCCACAGAATGACCAGTTTTTGTCTCGAAAACCGCTCTTAGGGCAGGTTCCACGTGGGATTGGATATCGAAGGTTCCTTCCGAGCATTTTGGATATGGAATCTGTATTGCCGGAAAGGTTCTCCCTGTCCCGGGCAACCTCTCTTCTTATAGGATTCATAGAGTGGAGTTTCCCTTTAAGGTTGGATTCCACAGATCTAATCGGCGGAAAGAAGCACTGGCTAATACTTTAATGGAGATGGGGCCTACAGGGCAATCAGATAGCAGATTCCCCTTTACTGTCTTCAATGTCTTGACTTTAGGAATGATTGACTGTAAGAGAAGGATAGAGACTTTCCTAAGAAGGTCTTATGTATTCTTAAAAGTCTTTATTGTTTTTTTACCGTCTTGCTTAGGAAAGACACATCTCCGTCCAGACAAGATCCTTAGATGATCCTTTCTGTACCGTATGTCCTGTCTTGAAGAACGTCTTCCCCGGTCCGAGACAGGTCAACAATCGTGGAAGGCCCAGGATGGTCGCTATAACGTCTTTTTCGGCACGGTAACAAGGTCCAACGATGAATCTAACATGGAAGACGGTTACTGTGCCTTAAACGACGCGATATAGGCTTTAAAGAGGGTTTTCATGAAGGATTGTGGGATAGCCTTCCACTCGGACTTGAGATCCTTCCCCTGGCTGGCAGGCTGTCTTAAATAAAAGGAATGCACATAAAGACAAGACAGCTTAAGCTTCACTGAAAGAAGAAAAGCTTTTTTCTTTCTTTCATCCATACCTTCAGCTGGCCATCGTTCTCTGGCAAATTCTAAAGCTTTCGGATCTGCTGTGGATAATTCCAGTTCCAAATTGATGCCCTGTCGGGAACAGAAGGAGCGAATCTCTTTCTCTTTACTTACGCAATTTCGGAAGAGTCTAGTTGATAGGATTCACTCACAGGAAGAATTCAAGTGAAATTGTTTTTGAGTTCAAAGAAGACGCCTCCAACTACTTAGGGGAACCCACTCTTCTTCCTTGCGTTCGATTAGGGGCCCCTGCCCTCCATTCTCTCAAGTACCTCTCCGCTTCCTCTGCTTGCTTTCATGTAGTTTATTGCTTAGGTAAAAAAGTTTATTCCGGCTAGACTTTCTTCTTCTCTTAACTATATCCTAGTTAAGAGAAGAAGAAAGTCGTGCTTACTCTCACCTTCTTTCTTGTGTTGTAAGAGGGGCGAAAGGGAACCAGAGCAGCAAGCATCACAACTAGTGACATTCCCCGCCACAACAGTTCCACTTCAAGGTGAACGGACTCCCGCAGCACTATACATTTCCCTGAGGCGCCTAGCCTTTAGTTCATTTGCAAGAGAGAAGGCCTAGAAAGTCAGTCCACTAGCAGTTTCATTGGCCCTTTTGAACCCTAGCTTCTCCTTCGATCCAAAAGCCGTCAATCGCATGTGCGATGTGTCTAGAGTTTACCTTCGGATCAGACCTCAAAAACAGAAAGAGAAAAAAAAAGTGTCTTCGTGGCAACTATGTTATACCGTTCGTGCCCCTCACCAGAGAGCCACTGAACTCGCTTTCAAGAAGAGTCTTTCCTGCTTCCAATTCATAGACTTAAAAAAGGGGATTTGCCACATCGTTGAGTGATCTTTAAAAAGGAAGTCGGCCTTCACTATCTTCCAATCTTCAAAGGACAGTGGAATTAGGCTTTATCCGATGTAAGAGCTTCTTCTTTCGTCCTCTAGTCTTCTTTTAAAAGAAGGAGGAATGCCCCAACCACGATGTTGCGCGTAGAAATCCTCCCTCCATACCATGACCTCTCTATATATAGATATAGGAGCCTTACAAGACTTAGACAGCTTCGAGAAGACTCCCTGCCTTAGGAGCAATTTCAAATGAGACAGGAATGAAAGCAAGGCCGAGAGGGGGAGAGAATGGAATACTAGGGGAGAATCCTAGGACTTCAAGAAAGTCAGGCGAATGGTGCCTATACCTGAAAGCACATAAGCTCGCATTCCAAGACTTTGAATGCAAACTAAATCGAAAGCTAATGGAAGGCTGGAGGACCTGGCCCACTAAACTAAAGGATAGGCGTATGGAGGAGTAGAGTTAGTTAAAGCTGCACGGGACCTATTGCCTCCACATCTCCTTAAGGTAGAGTAGAGCTTATTCATGAGGATGATTCGTAGTTCTCATAAGAAAAGAGATTACTTATGCAATTACCCTTTAAGACTCAATTACATCGAGCAATGTAATCGAACCAGGAAATTACATCGCACCTTTTCTAGGGGTAAAGACGATGCTCTCATTTGGGGATGTGCTGGGGGTAATAATTATTCTATATTGCTGGGGTAAATAGCCCTTTTCCCAACCCGAACTTGGTTTATCTGATGCTTGGCTGAAGCTTACTTGCAAGCACAGCATCTGTCTCTTAGTCCTCTTTGGACAACCTTTAATCAGAGAAAGAAAACGTATATTCTATCAACCTTAGAGAGAATCTCTATTCTACACGGAAAAAGCGTATTCAACACAGACAGGCTCAGGGAAAACATCCTATACTTGGGATAAGTGAGCACAAGAGTTTGTAATGAATGCTTTTATTAGTACTTGAAATAAGCTTTATTCCTCCTGGCCAATTCACCACTTCTCACTTACTTACTACTTACTCAAACAATACCGGCTTGAACAAGGAAAGCGGTCCCTTACCTTCTCTATTTCCTTCCCGTAATCGAACCCGGTAATAAGATTTGAACATGGATTCATTCCCATCGACTGGATCTTTCACAGAGACCAAGAACAAGGACCGAGAGTAATAGGGAATTCGGGATAAAAAGTATATATACTTTTCGTTACACGCGTACAAAGAACTCGTTGAAACCTCGCTACTGGATTGAGGAAGAGGCAAGAAAGTTGAGCTATACCTCCTTCCTTCCCTGTGGTTGACTGCTTTTTCTTCCTTTTTCCATACTTCAGGAGGAAGAGATCGCCGGGTTCAACTTCCACTGGTGATGGCGATTCCTTCTTGAAAAACAGTATATTCAGTTGAATCTTCATATTCTAATAATAAGATCGAATCAATTCCTATTCGAAAAGAGGATTTCATCATACCTGGCTTTCCTAACCTTACAACTGGCACTGAGACTTTACTTTATCAAGCTGGAAATAGGGAACTCCTTTTTGGAACTGCCTTTGATCTTTCCCTTGCCGTGTAGGTAAAGCTAGAAGAGCCTCATTGGCCCGACAGCTGACAAGCAAACCTTCCATTCTTATGTTTACATCACTTCTCTCTTTCTCGCATTGACCGGACAAAGGTTTCAAATGAGCATCCCATGGGGCAGCCATAGCTTGAACCTTCCTTCTCGCAGTCAGCTATATAACTCAGGCAGCAAAGGTTCGAGCAGGATGGCGGTTAGTCTTCCTCGTCTCTTTCGGGTGGGCGGCGGGAATAGCTCTTCTAGCATCAGCATGGATTGACCAGAGACTGGGAGTAGTCGTCATCTTTTTCCATAGTAGTCATCCAGCAAGAAAGGGAAAGACCACTTAGCGCAGTGGAATAGGAAAGAGAGCGTCGAGCACAGCTTTCGTGTCACCAGAAATCCTTTTTCGTTTATTGGGAGACTGAATGAAAAAGGCTTTGTCAAGCAGGCATGATTGTCACGTCGATCGACAGTTGAGAAATACTATCTCCGGGGCCCTCACTTTAGGGCTATCTTTCACCGTTGACAGACATGGTTCAACGTGCCAGCTACGCTTCCTCTTCTAGAACAGTGACAGCCTAGTCTGATTCCCCCTTCCGAAAGTGCCACAGCTCCTTCTATCACAACCCCTGAAAACTGGGCATTCGAAGCATCAATCTCATTCTATGCTCTATGCCATCTTCCTTATACTTTGACTATTAATTCATGTGCACAAACCTCCCTCACAAAGGAAAGCGGGAAAGTCATCTTTGCAAACAAAGGCCTTCTTCTTATACTATGGCATCTTGTCCAAAGCGAGCGGTCATGTAAACCCTTTGTCTATTCGGCTCTTTCCTTTAATAAGAACAATCTAAATGTGACACTTTCACGACGAAATACCGGGAATTTTTGATACTAGAGTCCCCCAGGAAATTAAGCCAATGATCGACTGTCCCTGCCCATTCTAACGGGGCATTCTATTCCTTCAAGTCCCACAGCTCTAAATGTGCCTATTCCTTCGACACCTTTCCATGGAAACAGGGGAAAAATGGCTTATTCCGCATCAACCTAAGCCCGCTTATTCCGACTAAGTGATCCATTGGCGAAAAGAGGGCCTTCCTCCTTCTTGCTTGAAGCTCTGTCAAAGAAGCATTCTATTCCGAAAAGGCTTAGGGCTAGGCTAAACCTCCCTCAAAGCCATGAAGTCCCAGAGCTCTTATTCCAAGAACTGGTGATATTCCCTTAACTGCAGATTCAATAGCACCGGTTATGAACCCCAAAAACAACAGGAAAGAGAGCACCGTCTACTCAGACTGTCACACCGGCAACGAGAGCAGTAAGAGCAGATAGTGGAACAGAACTAGCAGCAGATAGGCATTCAGTTAGCTTGAAAACGGACTCGTAGTTAGAAATCAGATGCTTCCTCAACAACTATCTTTAGAATGTCCTATCTCTCTCTTCAACGCTTTAAAACGAGCTAGAAGGCTTCTCTTAAAGCAGAAAAATAGGAGTTATAGTAGTTTCAGCTATTCGATTCGAATGAGTGCCCTCACTTCCTTTCCTTACTACGATATGCCCAAAAAAAGAAAAAGAAAGTGCAACATATCAAAGAGCGATGACACAAATTATCAGTGACCTCCTACATAACATATGCGAGCCTTACGTGGACGATTTGGTAGTCTTTTCAAAAGAAAGAACCGACCACATCGAAAATTTACGCAAGGTCTTCGAAAGGTTAAGAAAACATCAATTGAAGATGAACCCGAAAAAATGTGCATTCGGGATCGGGCGGAGGCCTTAAATCAGTAGGGCAATAGCATAGCTATTATTGACCTGACCCCTATTACATTACTTAAGCCTACTCTTTCTTCAAGATACGAAACGAGCAGCCGAAAACGGCTGTCCCTATTGTATTTTAGATGGAGTCATCTACAGGGCTAAGAATCTTACCTTTACTTAGAGAGGGGTAGCGGTACCATGCTCTTCCGTGCTCGTAGGTTGACTCACCTATGCATCCCGACTAAGGTCTCACAAACGTGCACTTCCCTTATGCATCCAACCGCTTCACTAATGTGAATAGGTTATACAGAAGGGTAGGTTGGTTATATACTCTTATGCGCCTTCCTTCTTCGAACCTTTTGGTATGTATTGCCCCCTAACTATAGATCAGATCCACCAGACAAGAAACTCAATTCCGCACTGCTGCTGAGTCGTCGGACTTATCCACCAAGGGATTCGTGGAATTTCTGTGGATTGCGTTGGGGGAAATCTACCAAAGCTAGGCAGATAGATAGACTCCTTTCCCGCTGCTAAGGGAGAGCAAGAAAGAAAAAAAAATGATTGTTTTTTAACCAGCGCCCTCTTTTGGGTATGCAGGTACTAAGAGTCCTCTCACTACCAACCAGCAGACATCATCTGGCTGGGTCTTGCCGGTATCAACAACGAGGAAGAAACAACCAAATGGAAACAGCAACTAACTATGGCTCTTGGCCCAGACAACGTCCTAGGCGTAGGGGAGATCGGAGCAACAGGGAACGCCTAGACGACGTTTTTCTTCCTGGGCTGCAGTAAGTAGATCGAGAGGTCGTTCCGCCCCTTGTCCCCGAATATGGGGAATATGTTCTCATAAAATCTTGCTCCAATCTGACCTAGCTGGCGAGCGATCCCAGTTCGCGACAGAGAACAAGACAGCAAGCGAGCGTACTTTTGTTCGCTTCTTCTCCACCAAGCACGGAAGTTTAAGGATAACTGTAGGTCGGTGGCTACCTAAGGAAACTCCGATTCGATCCGCCCCCCGGCTGGGAGGCATCTACCTCATCCCGATCACAAGGAGAGGTTCACTATGATGGGGGTACTTTTTTTCCCTTAAGGAAAAAATGAAATGCATAGGGGACCATCCTTTTGTTGCGGCATGCTCCTCAGATTTACGGATTCGCAGGGGGCCTCAGGCCCTACTTAGTTTCGCAAGCCTTTGTCATTGTCAGTCAACTAAGTAGGGCCTTTTCCTTTTTGTTTGAATAACCCATTCTCATTATCTTTAATAAGTAAAGTAGGCAAACCTATAGGTCCTTAGTAGCGTTGACAAAGAAGAAGGAGCCGTTTAAAAGAAAGCGAATCTTTCCATTTTTCTTATAATTATATAATAATATAAAATAGAAAGAAATTTCTTATTATTATATATAGGCCAGCTTGACAAGCAACCCTTCCTCTTGATCTGAGGTGCGAAGAGAAAGATTTCTTTTTTATGACTTCCACTTATCGATCCCGGCCCAGAAAAGTGACCGATCAGGGCAGGGCCCTATTGATAAATGAAAGAAAGGGTTTATGAGCCCTAGCCCTGTAAGCCCACACCTGTGTAGAGTAGATCGTTCAACACCTGCGGCACAAACCCATTTTGAACCTATTGGTCCTAGTATCATAGGCGACCGAACGGCCGCCCCCTAATTACTAGACCAACCTGCTATAATAATTCCATAAACACCTAGCGAAGATATGGCAAACAAATAAAGTAGCCCTATGTTCGGATCTGACAATACCATACCATAATCAAAAGGTACAACGGCCCGAGCGACCAGACTTAACATAAATGTAGCCACTGGAGCCATTCTAAAAAGGGAGAAATTAGCACTACTTGGTGAAATAGGTTCTTTTAGAATCAATTTCAAACCATCTGCTAGAGGTTGTAACAATCCAAACGATCCCACTACATCAGGACCCTTTCGACGTTGCACAAAAGCCATTACTTTACGTTCAGCTAGCACTAAAAAGGCTACTCCTAGTAGAAGTGGTAGAATTATTCCAAGTATTTCAGCTGGAACAGCTATGTACATTTTTTTTTTTCTATTCACTCATGATCTGGCCTGGTCGACCCAATCATGATATTGAAGGAGGGGACCTTTTCTCGAAAAAAAAAATTCTTGCAACTACGAAAACCACAACACAAGCACCCCTTTTCCATTCATTCTATCTAAGAAAAAGAATTCAGCATAGACCACGACCCCCCAATTTTTGCCCTCTCACTAGTGGTTACTCCCGATCCGAAGCACCCCTTTTCCATTCATAGAGAGATCCAATCGTCAAAATCAATAAAAAGGCCATCATGGACCAAGATCCAAACGGATCAATCTTGTTGGGAGGTACTGCCCAAGGAAAGGAAAAGGTTACTTCCGGATCAGGAATAATAAATAAAATGGAAACAAGATAAAATCTTATATCAAAACGACTTCTGGCATCACCGGAAGGATCGAAACCACATTCGTAGGCCGACAATTTTTCTGGATAGGTCGAACTATTGGAAGAAAATAGAAAAGGAAGACCGAGTGGGAGCAAAGAAACTAGCGGACTGATCACTAAATAGATACAAATAGGTGCAAATTCTGACATCACCACAGAAAACTTGGTTCTTTCGCTCCTTGCTGGCGGAGCGGCATACCGGAAGAAATTGGAAGATCGACGACGGAACGAAGAACGCAATTTTAGGATAGCAACACAACAAAGAAGAATTTCTATGGGGCTTCCCTGTCGAGAATTAAAAGTTTTTCTCTTAGAGAGGCGTTTTCCTGGCTTAGAAAAGCGTTCCTTCTCTCAAGAGATTTCCATACCTCTCCTAACTCTAGGCGATGTTGCATTTCCAATTTCGCTTGGTGCTTTAAGTTTATAAAGCCACGAAAATGATGCGCTTGAGCCATTTTTACATCTTGATAAAAAGGGGAATCATGCTTCTCGACACATAGACTTTCTAAGACCTGGCATAGAGCAGGGTGATTGAATTCTAAGGGTTCAAGGTGCACCCTCAGTATGGAATCCAGGTCTTGTGGATCAATGAAGAATTGTGGATCCTCCCGACCATAAAAAAGGAGTTGATAGAGGGAGGAAATCTGCTCTCGAGTTGCAAAACACAATTCGGTATTGAGGAAGTCCCGCACCATGATTTCGTACTCCCTGGGTGAGAGGCCCTGGGTTTGTAGGCGCTCTCGTACGAATTCCACCCATTCTGGATCCTTATCCGGTTGATTCAGATAGTGGGATAGTAGCTCCAGTTCAGATGGGAGAATACCAAATATGGAATGAAGTAAAACCGCATTAAACAAGTTTGCGTAGATCCTATATCCAAGAGTTAGCAAGCAATAAAGACATATGAAATATTTCAGAATAGAAAGAGCCCGCTGTAACTTGGGCTTTGTTATATAGTAACAAAATAGTTTCACTTCTTCTTCTTTACGTTTTTCCTTTTCTTTTAGTTTATTTGCATACATCTGTTTTAGCATCTCTAATTCTTTTTCTAATTCTGTTATTTTAGTGTTTTTTACTTCCTCTATCTGTTGTATTTTTTCTTTAGCTTGCTGTTGTATTTCTTTAATCTCTCGTTTTCTATCTATTTCTTCGTTTTCTTTTGTTATTCTAACCATGGCGGTTAAACTATCCTCTAGTTTTACAGTTTCTTTTTCTAACATTAAGTTTAGGTTATTTCCTATTTTTTTATATCTTCTTCCTAAGTTAGAAAATATTATTGTTATTTTTAATCCTTCTGGATTCTCATATGTTTTCTCTTCTAATGCGAATTCTTCTTTATTCATCTTTTATCCTTTAGATAACAAATATATTTATATTCTGTTTTAGATATTATATCGATTAATTTGGACAGCCTAGCTTTGTTTATTTTTGTGATACTTAAGTATTCATATTCTATATATAGTTTCTTTAGTTTCTTCCTAATTTTTTGCGATTTCTTAGTTGTTTCACTTTTTTGCCGGTTTGTACTATTAATTTCAGTGTTATTTTTCATGATTTGTTTCTTAAAATAAATGTTTATTTTTCATAGCTCTGATACCAATTTGGGGGGGGTTGTTTCAGTTCATCTTATTTTTCATAGGATCTTTTTCATGTAGTTGTGGAATTAAATGCTTTTTCATGATTATCTGTAGCTAGCGAAATTAACCTTGAAATTTCTTTTATATTTTCAAGTGTGTGTTCTAAGTATTTAATATCTTTAGTTTTTTGATATTCTTCTATATTTTTTTCTAATATTATTTTTGACATATTTATATGTTTTAGAATTTCTAACCAGTACTTAAAATATTTGTAACTATCAATTTTTGATTTGTTCATATTAATACTGAGATGTATACCTGTTGATACATATATCCATGGTTTCTATATTTCTCAGTGTTATTTCTTTTCTGTGTTGATAACTTTCAAGTTTATCTTCATAAAATTCAATTTCATTTTCTATAGTTAATAAAGCTTTATTACGTAATTTATTATATCTAATAATATCTTTGCAGGTTTTAATATTGTATTTAACACAATCTATTTTTCTATTTATGTTACTGAGGTTTTTAAGAAGTTTCCATTTCTGGGTATTATAGAATCTTATATAATGAAAAGTGTTATGTTTCATTTATAAAAAGATTTTATTAACTTGATATGTGATCATTAGTCTGAATATAAATCTAGTTCATATAGATCTAATATATCTATTTCATGTGATACAATTAGTTCTGTAAATGCTTGTTCCATTACATATATTATTTCAAAAGTAACTAAAATATCGTAAATTTTTCTTTTAACATCGTTATTAAGTCTCTTAAAGATATATAACATAAGTATTTTGTAGTCAATATTTTCTTCTAATAAATACGTGTGGTTGTTCATTTATAATTATTATTTATCATGTGTTTACTAAACATATTCCCTCTAACCTCTTTGTTTATCATAGAGTTTATCATATTTTAATAAGTTATACTGAACAATCTTTTCTGGTCACTACCATGTTTTTCATGCTTCAATCATTTACCCTAACAGCGCCTCAACTCTGTGTACTCCCCTAAACGGCTTCCTTGCCTACTGGTTTCCACTTTAGGATGGCATAGTCTGGGCTTAACTACTCTCAGCATTATTAGACAGGCAAACTTTCTCAAGATGTTCTTTATAACAGTACTATAACATGATAAACAATTATGATATTCAAGAGATTATAAGGAATATAAGAGTTTAGTTAAACATGATTATAAATAAACTTACCTGGTTTTGTAACTCGTTTGAATGCTCCATAGCTTTCAGAAGTTTGTATATAATTAGATATTTTATTGAGAGAAGATAAGAGAGAGAAGGTGAGGATGTCTGAGGATGTCCCTCCTTCCTCGGATTTACATTCTATATAAAGAAAATTAAAATGACTCCTACTGTTTACAAATGACTCCTACTATTCATGAACGACCTTTACTGTTCATGATTATGACATATACTATTTACTTTACGACTTTTTTACATGACTCTTACTATTCATGAACGACCTTTACTGTTCATGATTATGACATATACTATTTACGTTATGACTTTTACTATTCATGAACGACCTTTACTGTTCATGAATGCGACTAGTACTATTTACTTTACATTATATGTTTCCAGTAGCTGTCTTCTTCTTTTGTCTTCTTGTTGATACCTTCATTCTAGTTGGACTTCTGGTACATAGTTATCATCTCCATTGCATTTTGAACATATGTGGTCTGGATATTTGTGTCCTACTAGTTTGCAGTATCTTGTTAATAACTCGTTTGAAATAAATTCTTTTTTCAATGCTCTGGTAGTTGGTTGCATTTCTGGTTTTAATAATGATAAAATCCATTTCTGGACTTCATCCATATCTCCTTGTCGTAGTTCCTTCGAGTTGGCATATATCATCAACTGGTCTCTGGAATAGTAGCTCCAGATAGCATTTCCTTGTAGATAATTGTTAGCTAGTTCTTGAATAATAGTTGCTATACCAATTATTCTTTTATTGGCATAGAAACTTGGTATCTCCATTTTCTGTATCTCCGGTTGTTTCTCTATCTCTTCTGGTATTATCATATCTCGTGTTAGTCCTATCTTTATCACCTGTATTATGGGTTTTATTTCATCATATAGTATTTCCGCTGGTGTTGTATAGAATTTGATGAAGAATAGGTTGCCTTTTGTAATTCTCTTGAAGGTGACAAATGCTTTGTATAGCTCTTGTATTCCAATTATTTCTTCTCCGTCATGGGTATATACTGTGCTAAGTAGTCCGTAGTTGTAACATGTTTTTACTAGGTTTGCTTTTGTTTTTGGCTGGGCTATAAGCCTATTATATCCCTGTAGTTTTTGGGTTACATAATCTTGTGTTGGATCTGTAGTAGTCGTTGATCTAGGGTTTAGGTTTAGAAATGTCTGGATTTTATATATATTCTCAATATATGTTTGAGTAATATGGTTATATACCTTTTTGTTGTGGTGTAGGCTATTAGCATAGGTTGAAGTTTGTGGGGCTATAACTATTGCTTCTCTTGGCTTTTTTGATGTAAATGGCTTATCAAATACGGTATTTAGGTTTACATTGATATGTGGTTTTTTGCTAACTTGTTTGCTTGTACCTGCAGCTGTATATAAAGCAACTGTGTTATGGGTTTTTTGGAGTTTCCCAACATCTCCTTCTACCTCTGGAAGTTTAGAGTCTTCCGATCGACTTAGCTCCGCATTTTTATAGTCATGCTGCTGACTTTCTAGCTGTTGTAATCTTTTTCCCATACTCTCCATCTGTAAGGATAGAGTAGTAAGGATTGTAAATATGTCTTTTGATTCTTGGCTTTCATCTGTTTGGGTACCTTTGTCTTGATAGGTAGTCTGCAATAACATTCTTGTCAGTCCGTATTACTTCAATTGTAAATGTAAAATTTTGTATATTTAATACAAGTCTCCTTATTTCCTTTGTAGTTACTGAATCCTGTACTTTCCGAGTTATCCACCATTTTACTTGTGTATTATCTGTTCTTACTATAAATTTGTTATAAACAATATATGGCTCAAATGCTAACAAACATTTATATAATCCAAATAGTTCTTTCCTATTTATTTCCCATTTTAATTGTGGTTCCGTGTATGATCCGGAATAATATCTACAATGGTGTTCAATTTTTTCATTATCATATTTATATTTTAGAACTCCTCCGTAGCTGTGATCACTAGAATCAGTTTCTACAATATATGTAAATTGTTTCTTTTCATCTGGAAAATATAGTTTTGGTAATTTTTTACACATATTTTTTATCTTCTGTATATGTATTTTATCTTTTTCGTCAAAATGATATTCTATGTCCTTTTTTAATTTTTTCTGTAATGGTTTTAAGTTTTCTGCTAATTTAGGAATATATTCTCTTACTTGGTTAACCAATCCTAAAAACGATTGTAACTTCTTTTTTGTATCAAGTGTTTCATTCAAGTTAATTATTTTTTGTACTACATGGGTTTGCATTTTTATTCCGTTTTTATCTATTTGTATACCTAAAAATTCTATTTGATTTTTCATTACTTCTGCTTTCTTTTTACTTAAACTTATTCCTGATATTTCTACAATGTGTATGAATTTTTCTAGTAGTTTTATATGTTCGTTCTCTGTTCTAGAATATAGCAATATATCATCTATATATATTATACAATTTTCTAATTGGTTGAAGTAATTATCCATAAAATGTTGATACCTACCTGGTGCATTTTTATATCCAAAAGGTAATACGTTCCATTCGTAAAATCCTTGTGGTACTGTGAATGCTGTTAACTTTTTAGATTCATCTTCTAGTTTTAAATGGTAAAATCCTGATTTTCAGTCAAATTTACTAAAATAGTTATATCCTTGTATTTGTCTAATTTTCAGTATTTTATTTGGTATCGGATAATTATATGTTTTTGTTTTTGCATTTAAGTTTCTATAATCTATAACCATACGGCTTTTTCCTCTTTTTTGTTCACTATGCTTATTTACTATAAATGCTGGGCTAGTATGTTTACTATTACTTTCTTGTATGTAGTTATTATCTAATAATTCTTTTATATGCATTTTAAATTCTGTTAAATCATTAAAATTGTATTTTAAAGGTTTTTGTGTTATTATGCTATTTTCATCTATTAGTTCAATCTTTATTTTTGTTTGATGTTTTTCCCATCCTTGGAGTGGATTATCATTATATAGTAATTCTAGTTTATCTTGTAGTGGTTTTATCTTATTTATTGAGAAAATGATTATCTCTATATTATGGTTACTTTGTATTACATTTTCTAATTTTTGGGTAATCTTTTCACTTCCTTTAATCCAGGGTGTTGTTTTTCTTACTTTATTATTTACTCTTTTTGCTCCTAATTTTTGTTTACACGGGGTAGTAAACCACCAATGTGTTTTTGTTATAATATGTGGGTATAATTTATCTAAAAATGGCATTCCTAATAATATATCTTTATTTGTGAATTCGTAACTATATATTTCTTCTATGGTTAATATTTTATCCCATATTTGTATTTTTATATTTCTTGCTTTATATGTTATCATACTTCCTTCATTATTAAATCCTGTTACTACTATGGGGGTTTTTAGCTTTTCCCATTTACTTTCTGGTAAACAATTATGTCTACACATATTAGCTTCTGCTCCTGTATCCACCATAGGTGTATAATATCTATTATAATATCCTTCTACTATTATTTTGGAAAGTATGTATATCTTTGGCATTATATCAAAGTTCTTTTTATTATTATTTTCTTATTTTCATAACTTATTGTTAATTGCCTATCTTCTAATTTATATGGTTTGACTTTTTCTAACCATTTTATCCCTAGTGTAATATTTTTATCTCCTTGATATATTTTAAAATTTATTAATATTGGTATTCCTCCAATAATTAATTCTTTTTCAGTTATAAGAGAATTAATACTAATAAATACAGGGCAGGAAAATATTGGAGGAATACCAATATTAATAAATTTTAAAATATATCAAGGAGATAAAAATATTACACTAGGGATAAAATGGTTAGAAAAAGTCAAACCATATAAATTAGAAGATAGGCAATTAACAATAAGTTATGAAAATAAGAAAATAATAATAAAAAGAACTTTGATATAATGCCAAAGATATACATACTTTCCAAAATAATAGTAGAAGGATATTATAATAGATATTATACACCTATGGTGGATACAGGAGCAGAAGCTAATATGTGTAGACATAATTGTTTACCAGAAAGTAAATGGGAAAAGCTAAAAACCCCCATAGTAGTAACAGGATTTAATAATGAAGGTAGTATGATAACATATAAAGCAAGAAATATAAAAATACAAATATGGGATAAAATATTAACCATAGAAGAAATATATAGTTACGAATTCACAAATAAAGATATATTATTAGGAATGCCATTTTTAGATAAATTATACCCACATATTATAATAAAAACACATTGGTGGTTTACTACCCCGTGTAAACAAAAATTAGGAGCAAAAAGAGTAAATAATAAAGTAAGAAAAACAACACCCTGGATTAAAGGAAGTGAAAAGATTACCCAAAAATTAGAAAATGTAATACAAAGTAACCATAATATAGAGATAATCATTTTCTCAATAAATAAGATAAAACCACTACAAGATAAACTAGAATTACTATATAATGATAATCCACTCCAAGGATGGGAAAAACATCAAACAAAAATAAAGATTGAACTAATAGATGAAAATAGCATAATAACACAAAAACCTTTAAAATACAATTTTAATGATTTAACAGAATTTAAAATGCATATAAAAGAATTATTAGATAATAACTACATACAAGAAAGTAATAGTAAACATACTAGCCCAGCATTTATAGTAAATAAGCATAGTGAACAAAAAAGAGGAAAAAGCCATATGGTTATAGATTATAGAAACTTAAATGCAAAAACAAAAACATATAATTATCCGATACCAAATAAAATACTAAAAATTAGACAAATACAAGGATATAACTATTTTAGTAAATTTGACTGTAAATCAGGATTTTACCATTTAAAACTAGAAGATGAATCTAAAAAGTTAACAGCATTCACAGTACCACAAGGATTTTACGAATGGAACGTATTACCTTTTGGATATAAAAATGCACCAGGTAGGTATCAACATTTTATGGATAATTACTTCAACCAATTAGAAAATTGTATAATATATATAGATGATATATTGTTATATTCTAGAACAGAGAACGAACATATAAAACTACTAGAAAAATTCATACACATTGTAGAAATATCAGGAATAAGTTTAAGTAAAAAGAAAGCAGAAGTAATGAAAAATCAAATAGAATTTTTAGGTATACAAATAGATAAAAACGGAATAAAAATGCAAACCCATGTAGTACAAAAAATAATTAACTTGAATGAAACACTTGATACAAAAAAGAAGTTACAATCATTTTTAGGATTGGTTAACCAAGTAAGAGAATATATTCCTAAATTAGCAGAAAACTTAAAACCATTACAGAAAAAATTAAAAAGGACATAGAATATCATTTTGACGAAAAAGATAAAATACATATACAGAAGATAAAAAATATGTGTAAAAAATTACCAAAACTATATTTTCCAGATGAAAAGAAACAATTTACATATATTGTAGAAACTGATTCTAGTGATCACAGCTACGGAGGAGTTCTAAAATATAAATATGATAATGAAAAAATTGAACACCATTGTAGATATTATTCCGGATCATACACGGAACCACAATTAAAATGGGAAATAAATAGGAAAGAACTATTTGGATTATATAAATGTTTGTTAGCATTTGAGCCATATATTGTTTATAACAAATTTATAGTAAGAACAGATAATACACAAGTAAAATGGTGGATAACTCGGAAAGTACAGGATTCAGTAACTACAAAGGAAATTAGGAGACTTGTATTAAATATACAAAATTTTAAATTTACAATTGAAGTAATACGGACTGACAAGAATGTTATTGCAGACTACCTATCAAGACAAAGGTACCCAAACAGATGAAAGCCAAGAATCAAAAGACATATTTACAATCCTTACTACTCTATCCTTACAGATGGAGAGTATGGGAAAAAGATTACAACAGCTAGAAAGTCAGCAGCATGACTATAAAAATGCGGAGCTAAGTCGATCGGAAGACTCTAAACTTCCAGAGGTAGAAGGAGACGTTGGGAAACTCCAAAAAACCCATAACACAGTTGCTTTATATACAGCTGCAGGTACAAGCAAACAAGTTAGCAAAAAACCACATATCAATGTAAACCTAAATACCGTATTTGATAAGCCATTTACATCAAAAAAGCCAAGAGAAGCAATAGTTATAGCCCCACAAACTTCAACCTATGCTAATAGCCTACACCACAACAAAAAGGTATATAACCATATTACTCAAACATATATTGAGAATATATATAAAATCCAGACATTTCTGAACCTAAACCCTATATCAACAACTACTACAGATCCAACACAAGATTATGTAACCCAAAAACTACAGGGATATAATAGGCTTATAACCCAGCCAAAAACAAAAGCAAACCTAGTAAAAACATGTTACAACTACGGACTACTTAGCACAGTATATACCCATGACGGAGAAGAAATAATTGGAATACAAGAGCTATACAAAGCATTTGTCACCTTCAAGAGAATTACAAAAGGCAACCTATTCTTCATCAAATTCTATACAGCACCAGCGGAAATACTATATGATGAAATAAAACCCATAATACAGGTGATAAAGATAGGACTAACACGAGATATGATAATACCAGAAGAGATAGAGAAACAACCGGAGATACAGAAAATGGAGATACCAAGTTTCTATGCCAATAAAAGAATAATTGGTATAGCAACTATTATTCAAGAACTAGCTAACAATTATCTACAAGGAAATGCTATCTGGAGCTACTATTCCAGAGACCAGTTGATGATATATGCCAACTCGAAGGAACTACGACAAGGAGATATGGATGAAGTCCAGAAATGGATTTTATCATTATTAAAACCAGAAATGCAACCAACTACCAGAGCATTGAAAAAAGAATTTATTTCAAACGAGTTATTAACAAGATACTGCAAACTAGTAGGACACAAATATCCAGACCACATATGTTCAAAATGCAATGGAGATGATAACTATGTACCAAAAGTCCAACTAGAATGAAGGTATCAACAAGAAGACAAAAGAAGAAGACAGCTACTGGAAACATATAATGTAAAGTAAATAGTACTAGTCGCATTCATGAACAGTAAAGGTCGTTCATGAATAGTAAGAGTCATGTAAAAAAGTCGTAAAGTAAATAGTATATGTCATAATCATGAACAGTAAAGGTCGTTCATGAATAGTAGGAGTCATTTGTAAACAGTAGGAGTCATTTTAATTTTCTTTATATAGAATGTAAATCCGAGGAAGGAGGGACATCCTCAGACATCCTCACCTTCTCTCTCTTATCTTCTCTCAATAAAATATCTAATTATATACAAACTTCAGAAAGCTATGGAGCATTCAAACGAGTTACAAAACCAGGTAAGTTTATTTATAATCATGTTTAACTAAACTCTTATATTCCTTATAATCTCTTGAATATCATAATTGTTTATCATGTTATAGTACTGTTATAAAGAACATCTTGAGAAAGTTTGTCTGTCTAATAATGCTGAGAGTAGTTAAGCCCAGACTATGCCATCCTAAAGTGGAAACCAGTAGGCAAGGAAGCCGTTTAGGGGAGTACACAGAGTTGAGGCGCTGTTAGGGTAAATGATTGAAGCATGAAAAACATGGTAGTGACCAGAAAAGATTGTTCAGTATAACTTATTAAAATATGATAAACTCTATGATAAACAAAGAGGTTAGAGGGAATATGTTTAGTAAACACATGATAAATAATAATTATAAATGAACAACCACACGTATTTATTAGAAGAAAATATTGACTACAAAATACTTATGTTATATATCTTTAAGAGACTTAATAACGATGTTAAAAGAAAAATTTACGATATTTTAGTTACTTTTGAAATAATATATGTAATGGAACAAGCATTTACAGAACTAATTGTATCACATGAAATAGATATATTAGATCTATATGAACTAGATTTATATTCAGACTAATGATCACATATCAAGTTAATAAAATCTTTTTATAAATGAAACATAACACTTTTCATTATATAAGATTCTATAATACCCAGAAATGGAAACTTCTTAAAAACCTCAGTAACATAAATAGAAAAATAGATTGTGTTAAATACAATATTAAAACCTGCAAAGATATTATTAGATATAATAAATTACGTAATAAAGCTTTATTAACTATAGAAAATGAAATTGAATTTTATGAAGATAAACTTGAAAGTTATCAACACAGAAAAGAAATAACACTGAGAAATATAGAAACCATGGATATATGTATCAACAGGTATACATCTCAGTATTAATATGAACAAATCAAAAATTGATAGTTACAAATATTTTAAGTACTGGTTAGAAATTCTAAAACATATAAATATGTCAAAAATAATATTAGAAAAAATATAGAAGAATATCAAAAAACTAAAGATATTAAATACTTAGAATACACACTTGAAAATATAAAAGAAATTTCAAGGTTAATTTCGCTAGCTACAGATAATCATGAAAAAGCATTTAATTCCACAACTACATGAAAAAGATCCTATGAAAAATAAGATGAACTCAAACAACCCCCCCCCCAAATTGGTTTATAAAAAGATTTTATTAACTTGATATGTGATCATTAGTCTGAATATAAATCTAGTTCATATAGATCTAATATATCTATTTCATGTGATACAATTAGTTCTGTAAATGCTTGTTCCATTACATATATTATTTCAAAAGTAACTAAAATATCGTAAATTTTTCTTTTAACATCGTTATTAAGTCTCTTAAAGATATATAACATAAGTATTTTGTAGTCAATATTTTCTTCTAATAAATACGTGTGGTTGTTCATTTATAATTATTATTTATCATGTGTTTACTAAACATATTCCCTCTAACCTCTTTGTTTATCATAGAGTTTATCATATTTTAATAAGTTATACTGAACAATCTTTTCTGGTCACTACCATGTTTTTCATGCTTCAATCATTTACCCTAACAGCGCCTCAACTCTGTGTACTCCCCTAAACGGCTTCCTTGCCTACTGGTTTCCACTTTAGGATGGCATAGTCTGGGCTTAACTACTCTCAGCATTATTAGACAGGCAAACTTTCTCAAGATGTTCTTTATAACAGTACTATAACATGATAAACAATTATGATATTCAAGAGATTATAAGGAATATAAGAGTTTAGTTAAACATGATTATAAATAAACTTACCTGGTTTTGTAACTCGTTTGAATGCTCCATAGCTTTCAGAAGTTTGTATATAATTAGATATTTTATTGAGAGAAGATAAGAGAGAGAAGGTGAGGATGTCTGAGGATGTCCCTCCTTCCTCGGATTTACATTCTATATAAAGAAAATTAAAATGACTCCTACTGTTTACAAATGACTCCTACTATTCATGAACGACCTTTACTGTTCATGATTATGACATATACTATTTACTTTACGACTTTTTTACATGACTCTTACTATTCATGAACGACCTTTACTGTTCATGATTATGACATATACTATTTACGTTATGACTTTTACTATTCATGAACGACCTTTACTGTTCATGAATGCGACTAGTACTATTTACTTTACATTATATGTTTCCAGTAGCTGTCTTCTTCTTTTGTCTTCTTGTTGATACCTTCATTCTAGTTGGACTTCTGGTACATAGTTATCATCTCCATTGCATTTTGAACATATGTGGTCTGGATATTTGTGTCCTACTAGTTTGCAGTATCTTGTTAATAACTCGTTTGAAATAAATTCTTTTTTCAATGCTCTGGTAGTTGGTTGCATTTCTGGTTTTAATAATGATAAAATCCATTTCTGGACTTCATCCATATCTCCTTGTCGTAGTTCCTTCGAGTTGGCATATATCATCAACTGGTCTCTGGAATAGTAGCTCCAGATAGCATTTCCTTGTAGATAATTGTTAGCTAGTTCTTGAATAATAGTTGCTATACCAATTATTCTTTTATTGGCATAGAAACTTGGTATCTCCATTTTCTGTATCTCCGGTTGTTTCTCTATCTCTTCTGGTATTATCATATCTCGTGTTAGTCCTATCTTTATCACCTGTATTATGGGTTTTATTTCATCATATAGTATTTCCGCTGGTGCTGTATAGAATTTGATGAAGAATAGGTTGCCTTTTGTAATTCTCTTAAAGGTGACAAATGCTTTGTATAGCTCTTGTATTCCAATTATTTCTTCTCCGTCATGGGTATATACTGTGCTAAGTAGTCCGTAGTTGTAACATGTTTTTACTAGGTTTGCTTTTGTTTTTGGCTGGGCTATAAGCCTATTATATCCCTGTAGTTTTTGGGTTACATAATCTTGTGTTGGATCTGTAGTAGTCGTTGATCTAGGGTTTAGGTTTAGAAATGTCTGGATTTTATATATATTCTCAATATATGTTTGAGTAATATGGTTATATACCTTTTTGTTGTGGTGTAGGCTATTAGCATAGGTTGAAGTTTGTGGGGCTATAACTATTGCTTCTCTTGGCTTTTTGATGTAAATGGCTTATCAAATACGGTATTTAGGTTTACATTGATATGTGGTTTTTTGCTAACTTGTTTGCTTGTACCTGCAGCTGTATATAAAGCAACTGTGTTATGGGTTTTTTGGAGTTTCCCAACGTCTCCTTCTACCTCTGGAAGTTTAGAGTCTTCCGATCGACTTAGCTCCGCATTTTTATAGTCATGCTGCTGACTTTCTAGCTGTTGTAATCTTTTTCCCATACTCTCCATCTGTAAGGATAGAGTAGTAAGGATTGTAAATATGTCTTTTGATTCTTGGCTTTCATCTGTTTGGGTACCTTTGTCTTGATAGGTAGTCTGCAATAACATTCTTGTCAGTCCGTATTACTTCAATTGTAAATGTAAAATTTTGTATATTTAATACAAGTCTCCTTATTTCCTTTGTAGTTACTGAATCCTGTACTTTCCGAGTTATCCACCATTTTACTTGTGTATTATCTGTTCTTACTATAAATTTGTTATAAACAATATATGGCTCAAATGCTAACAAACATTTATATAATCCAAATAGTTCTTTCCTATTTATTTCCCATTTTAATTGTGGTTCCGTGTATGATCCGGAATAATATCTACAATGGTGTTCAATTTTTTCATTATCATATTTATATTTTAGAACTCCTCCGTAGCTGTGATCACTAGAATCAGTTTCTACAATATATGTAAATTGTTTCTTTTCATCTGGAAAATATAGTTTTGGTAATTTTTTACACATATTTTTTATCTTCTGTATATGTATTTTATCTTTTTCGTCAAAATGATATTCTATGTCCTTTTTTAATTTTTTCTGTAATGGTTTTAAGTTTTCTGCTAATTTAGGAATATATTCTCTTACTTGGTTAACCAATCCTAAAAATGATTGTAACTTCTTTTTTGTATCAAGTGTTTCATTCAAGTTAATTATTTTTTGTACTACATGGGTTTGCATTTTTATTCCGTTTTTATCTATTTGTATACCTAAAAATTCTATTTGATTTTTCATTACTTCTGCTTTCTTTTTACTTAAACTTATTCCTGATATTTCTACAATGTGTATGAATTTTTCTAGTAGTTTTATATGTTCGTTCTCTGTTCTAGAATATAGCAATATATCATCTATATATATTATACAATTTTCTAATTGGTTGAAGTAATTATCCATAAAATGTTGATACCTACCTGGTGCATTTTTATATCCAAAAGGTAATACGTTCCATTCGTAAAATCCTTGTGGTACTGTGAATGCTGTTAACTTTTTAGATTCATCTTCTAGTTTTAAATGGTAAAATCCTGATTTACAGTCAAATTTACTAAAATAGTTATATCCTTGTATTTGTCTAATTTTTAGTATTTTATTTGGTATCGGATAATTATATGTTTTTGTTTTTGCATTTAAGTTTCTATAATCTATAACCATACGGCTTTTTCCTCTTTTTTGTTCACTATGCTTATTTACTATAAATGCTGGGCTAGTATGTTTACTATTACTTTCTTGTATGTAGTTATTATCTAATAATTCTTTTATATGCATTTTAAATTCTGTTAAATCATTAAAATTGTATTTTAAAGGTTTTTGTGTTATTATGCTATTTTCATCTATTAGTTCAATCTTTATTTTTGTTTGATGTTTTTCCCATCCTTGGAGTGGATTATCATTATATAGTAATTCTAGTTTATCTTGTAGTGGTTTTATCTTATTTATTGAGAAAATGATTATCTCTATATTATGGTTACTTTGTATTACATTTTCTAATTTTTGGGTAATCTTTTCACTTCCTTTAATCCAGGGTGTTGTTTTTCTTACTTTATTATTTACTCTTTTTGCTCCTAATTTTTGTTTACACGGGGTAGTAAACCACCAATGTGTTTTTGTTATAATATGTGGGTATAATTTATCTAAAAATGGCATTCCTAATAATATATCTTTATTTGTGAATTCGTAACTATATATTTCTTCTATGGTTAATATTTTATCCCATATTTGTATTTTTATATTTCTTGCTTTATATGTTATCATACTTCCTTCATTATTAAATCCTGTTACTACTATGGGGGTTTTTAGCTTTTCCCATTTACTTTCTGGTAAACAATTATGTCTACACATATTAGCTTCTGCTCCTGTATCCACCATAGGTGTATAATATCTATTATAATATCCTTCTACTATTATTTTGGAAAGTATGTATATCTTTGGCATTATATCAAAGTTCTTTTTATTATTATTTTCTTATTTTCATAACTTATTGTTAATTGCCTATCTTCTAATTTATATGGTTTGACTTTTTCTAACCATTTTATCCCTAGTGTAATATTTTTATCTCCTTGATATATTTTAAAATTTATTAATATTGGTATTCCTCCAATAATTAATTCTTTTTCAGTTGTTTCTTCGTTTTTTCTTAACGCTTTTGGTAGTTCTGAATTTTGTTGTTCTATTGTTACTATCTCTTGTTCTGGTATTAGTTCTCTTATAACATAATTCTCTTCCTGCCCTGTATTTATTAGTATTAAATATTTTCTTTGGTCCATTATTCCTGTTATATAATAATGATGTGGGTTTATTTCTTCTATTTTTTGTTCTGAAGATTGTTCATCTTGGTGTTCTTCTTGTTGTATAATTTGTATATCTTTTTCAGTCATAATTTTCTTCATCTGACTCTTCTATATCCTTGTTTATTTCATTTTCAGAGAACTCGTTTTCTGATATCTCACACTTGAAAATATAAAAGAAATTTCAAGGTTAATTTCGCTAGCTACAGATAATCATGAAAAAGCATTTAATTCCACAACTACATGAAAAAGATCCTATGAAAAATAAGATGAACTCAAACAACCCCCCCCCCAAATTGGTATCAGAGCTATGAAAAATAAACATTTATATTAAGAATCAAATCATGAAAAATAACACTGAAATTAATAGTACAAACCGGCAAAAAAGTGAAACAACTAAGAAATCGCAAAAAATTAGGAAGAAACTAAAGAAACTATATATAGAATATGAATACTTAAGTATCACAAAAATAAACAAAGCTAGGCTGTCCAAATTAATCGATATAATATCTAAAACAGAATATAAATATGTTTGTTATCTAAAGGATAAAAGATGAATAAAGAAGAATTCGCATTAGAAGAGAAAACATATGAGAATCCAGAAGGATTAAAAATAACAATAATATTTTCTAACTTAGGAAGAAGATATAAAAAAATAGGAAATAACCTAAACTTAATGTTAGAAAAAGAAACTGTAAAACTAGAGGATAGTTTAACCGCCATGGTTAGAATAACAAAAGAAAACGAAGAAATAGATAGAAAACGAGAGATTAAAGAAATACAACAGCAAGCTAAAGAAAAAATACAACAGATAGAGGAAGTAAAAAACACTAAAATAACAGAATTAGAAAAAGAATTAGAGATGCTAAAACAGATGTATGCAAATAAACTAAAAGAAAAGGAAAAACGTAAAGAAGAAGAAGAAGAACTAAAACTAACAAATGAGATAGAAAGATTCAAATTACAGTTAGAAGAAGTACAGGAGAGTCCATCAAAAATAAGTATAAACGAAATAAATGACCAAAGTGATAAAGACACAGAACTAGGAGAAAACTATTCAGAAACAAGTGAAACATACACAGAACTTATAGAAAAAACAGAAAAGATAAAAATAAACCCAGAAATAAATACAGGAGATATGAACGAAGATAAACCAAGCATATCAGGAATAAAAAATCCAAAACAATTAAACCCAACCTATTACAGAGTAAGTTATGATGCATATGACAGAAACAAAACATTATGGGATAAAAGGTTAAATAAGAAATGGGCACCAAGACAGATAACTGAACAATATAATTTTTTAGATCTAGATTGTGTAGCAGATATAAATAAAACAATACAATTATGGATAGGATATATCTCAAAACAACTAATAGATAATAAAATAACAATAACGGAAACACCAGGATATATAGAAAGAACATTAATAGGAACTGTAAAATTATGGTTACAAAATTTATCAAGTGAAAGCTTAGACACATTAAGGAGTAATAAAAAACTTGACGGTACAACTACAACAACAGTTACAGATATATTAAATAAATATGAAATAGCAATAAGAAATGAATTTAGTAGTATGACAACAGAAGTAGAAGAACAAAATAAAGAAAAAATTACAAATAGAAATTTAATGACAAAATTAGCAATATGTAATATGTGTTATATAGATGAATATACTTGTGCATTTAGAGACTATTATTATAAAGGAACATATAGTCCAGATGAAAGTAAAGAGATAAGAAAATTATATTTTACAAAATTACCAGAACCCTTTAGCTCAAAAATAATAAAAAGTTGGAACGAAGCAGGACTAGCAGATACATTAGGAGTAAGGATAAAATTTCTACAAAACTGGTTTATAGAATTATGTGAAAAATATAAAGAAAACATGAAAATGGAAAAAATATTAGTAAAAAATTTGGCATGTTGCAAAAGTAGAATAGCACCCCAATTTGGCTGCACAGATAAATATTACAAAAAAGAAGGAAAGAAAAAGAAATTTAAATCAAAATATTCAAAGTATAAATATAGGAAACCAAGAAGAAGATATTATGTAAAAAATTATAAACATAAAAAACCATATAGGAAAAAGAAAAAACTAACAGAATGTACTTGCTATAATTGTGGAAAGCTAGGACACTTAGCCAAAGATTGTAAATTACCAAAAAACCCAAAGAAGAAACAAATTACCGAAATATTGATAGATAATGATAAATATACACAAGTAGAATATGTAGATTATGAATTAAGCAGTGAAGACAGCATATATGAGATATCAGAAAACGAGTTCTCTGAAAATGAAATAAACAAGGATATAGAAGAGTCAGATGAAGAAAATTATGACTGAAAAAGATATACAAATTATACAAGAAGAACACCAAGATGAACAATCTTCAGAACAAAAAATAATATTTGATGCTAATATATTTGAACAAATAAAAGGAAAAGAATTGGATCTAAGTATAGACAAAATATTAGAAGTACCAACAATAAAGAATTGGTTTAAAAGACAAAAAGAAGAATACTATGTAGTAAGCCAAAGAGAACATATAATAGATTGTAAATACATCAAAGGTAAAGCACAAATACCAATTTTAAATAAAAGACTACTAAATAAAGAAATACAAGATATAAAAGCAAAAAATCCAATAAAATATGTACACTTAGGAGGAACGGAGATCCTAATAAAAGCATGTTTTAGGGAAGGAATAGATACCCCTATAGAAATATACTTGGCAGATGATAGGATTGTACAACCTATAGAAAAGAGTATAATAAGTGCTGTAAGAGGTAACTTAATATACCAAAAATTTAAATTTATAGTAAGTGCTAACTATTCAGTAGCAGTAGATGATAAAAATATAGATAAATCATTAGTATTATACTGGAAAATGTCTGGAATAGAATTAGCACCAGGAAGTAAAATATTCACAGCAAGATGTAAAAATCTATATGTCTTAACAACAAAACATAAGATAACAGCTAAAAATAAAATAAATAAAATAAAAATAGAAAATCCATTCGAAAGAATAGTATCAGTTATAGACAACAATGATTACAGTTATACAGAAATAGACATGGATGAAGATTTAGAAATAGTAAAAGAAAGATTAAGCACATCAAAACGAATAAATAATGAAATGCCAGAAACATCATCAAGAAGTACATCAAGAAGTACATCAAAAAGAATAAATTATACCACTCCACAAAAATTAATAGAACAAAAAATAGAAGAAATAAACCCACATCATTATTATATAACAGGAATAATGGACCAAAGAAAATATTTAATACTAATAAATACAGGGCAGGAAGAGAATTATGTTATAAGAGAACTAATACCAGAACAAGAGATAGTAACAATAGAACAACAAAATTCAGAACTACCAAAAGCGTTAAGAAAAAACGAAGAAACAACTGAAAAAGAATTAATTATTGGAGGAATACCAATATTAATAAATTTTAAAATATATCAAGGAGATAAAAATATTACACTAGGGATAAAATGGTTAGAAAAAGTCAAACCATATAAATTAGAAGATAGACAATTAACAATAAGTTATGAAAATAAGAAAATAATAATAAAAAGAACTTTGATATAATGCCAAAGATATACATACTTTCCAAAATAATAGTAGAAGGATATTATAATAGATATTATACACCTATGGTGGATACAGGAGCAGAAGCTAATATGTGTAGACATAATTGTTTACCAGAAAGTAAATGGGAAAAGCTAAAAACCCCCATAGTAGTAACAGGATTTAATAATGAAGGAAGTATGATAACATATAAAGCAAGAAATATAAAAATACAAATATGGGATAAAATATTAACCATAGAAGAAATATATAGTTACGAATTCACAAATAAAGATATATTATTAGGAATGCCATTTTTAGATAAATTATACCCACATATTATAACAAAAACACATTGGTGGTTTACTACCCCGTGTAAACAAAAATTAGGAGCAAAAAGAGTAAATAATAAAGTAAGAAAAACAACACCCTGGATTAAAGGAAGTGAAAAGATTACCCAAAAATTAGAAAATGTAATACAAAGTAACCATAATATAGAGATAATCATTTTCTCAATAAATAAGATAAAACCACTACAAGATAAACTAGAATTACTATATAATGATAATCCACTCCAAGGATAGGAAAAACATCAAACAAAAATAAAGATTGAACTAATAGATGAAAATAGCATAATAACACAAAAACCTTTAAAATACAATTTTAATGATTTAACAGAATTTAAAATGCATATAAAAGAATTATTAGATAATAACTACATACAAGAAAGTAATGGTGCTAATTCTATTCCAGACATTTTCCAGTATAATACTAATGATTTATCTATATTTTTATCATCTACTGCTACTGAATAGTTAGCACTTACTATAAATTTAAATTTTTGGTATATTAAGTTACCTCTTACAGCACTTATTATACTCTTTTCTATAGGTTGTACAATCCTATCATCTGCCAAGTATATTTCTATAGGGGTATCTATTCCTTCCCTAAAACATGCTTTTATTAGGATCTCCGTTCCTCCTAAGTGTACATATTTTATTGGATTTTTTGCTTTTATATCTTGTATTTCTTTATTTAGTAGTCTTTTATTTAAAATTGGTATTTGTGCTTTACCTTTGATGTATTTACAATCTATTATATGTTCTCTTTGGCTTACTACATAGTATTCTTCTTTTTGTCTTTTAAACCAATTCTTTATTGTTGGTACTTCTAATATTTTGTCTATACTTAGATCCAATTCTTTTCCTTTTATTTGTTCAAATATATTAGCGTCAAATATTATTTTTTGTTCTGAAGATTGTTCATCTTGGTGTTCTTCTTGTTGTATAATTTGTATATCTTTTTCAGTCATAATTTTCTTCATCTGACTCTTCTATATCCTTGTTTATTTCATTTTCAGAGAACTCGTTTTCTGATATCTCATATATGCTGTCTTCACTGCTTAATTCATAATCTACATATTCTACTTGTGTATATTTATCATTATCTATCAATATTTCGGTAATTTGTTTCTTCTTTGGGTTTTTTGGTAATTTACAATCTTTGGCTAAGTGTCCTAGCTTTCCACAATTATAGCAAGTACATTCTGTTAGTTTTTTCTTTTTCCTATATGGTTTTTTATGTTTATAATTTTTTACATAATATCTTCTTCTTGGTTTCCTATATTTATACTTTGAATATTTTGATTTAAATTTCTTTTTCTTTCCTTCTTTTTTGTAATATTTATCTGTGCAGCCAAATTGGGGTGCTATTCTACTTTTGCAACATGCCAAATTTTTTACTAATATTTTTTCCATTTTCATGTTTTCTTTATATTTTTCACATAATTCTATAAACCAGTTTTGTAGAAATTTTATCCTTACTCCTAATGTATCTGCTAGTCCTGCTTCGTTCCAACTTTTTATTATTTTTGAGCTAAAGGGTTCTGGTAATTTTGTAAAATATAATTTTCTTATCTCTTTACTTTCATCTGGACTATATGTTCCTTTATAATAATAGTCTCTAAATGCACAAGTATATTCATCTATATAACACATATTACATATTGCTAATTTTGTCATTAAATTTCTATTTGTAATTTTTTCTTTATTTTGTTCTTCTACTTCTGTTGTCATACTACTAAATTCATTTCTTATTGCTATTTCATATTTATTTAATATATCTGTAACTGTTGTTGTAGTTGTACCGTCAAGTTTTTTATTACTCCTTAATGTGTCTAAGCTTTCACTTGATAAATTTTGTAACCATAATTTTACAGTTCCTATTAATGTTCTTTCTATATATCCTGGTGTTTCCGTTATTGTTATTTTATTATCTATTAGTTGTTTTGAGATATATCCTATCCATAATTGTATTGTTTTATTTATATCTGCTACACAATCTAGATCTAAAAAATTATATTGTTCAGTTATCTGTCTTGGTGCCCATTTCTTATTTAACCTTTTATCCCATAATGTTTTGTTTCTGTCATATGCATCATAACTTACTCTGTAATAGGTTGGGTTTAATTGTTTTGGACTTTTTATTCCTGATATGCTTGGTTTATCTTCGTTCATATCTCCTGTATTTATTTCTGGGTTTATTTTTATCTTTTCTGTTTTTTCTATAAGTTCTGTGTATGTTTCACTTGTTTCTGAATAGTTTTCTCCTAGTTCTGTGTCTTTATCACTTTGGTCATTTATTTCGTTTATACTTATTTTTGATGGACTCTCCTGTACTTCTTCTAACTGTAATTTGAACCTTTCTATCTCATTTGTTAGTTTTAGTTCTTCTTCTTCTTCTTTACGTTTTTCCTTTTCTTTTAGTTTATTTGCATACATCTGTTTTAGCATCTCTAATTCTTTTTCTAATTCTGTTATTTTAGTGTTTTTTACTTCCTCTATCTGTTGTATTTTTTCTTTAGCTTGCTGTTGTATTTCTTTAATCTCTCGTTTTCTATCTATTTCTTCGTTTTCTTTTGTTATTCTAACCATGGCGGTTAAACTATCCTCTAGTTTTACAGTTTCTTTTTCTAACATTAAGTTTAGGTTATTTCCTATTTTTTTATATCTTCTTCCTAAGTTAGAAAATATTATTGTTATTTTTAATCCTTCTGGATTCTCATATGTTTTCTCTTCTAATGCGAATTCTTCTTTATTCATCTTTTATCCTTTAGATAACAAACATATTTATATTCTGTTTTAGATATTATATCGATTAATTTGGACAGCCTAGCTTTGTTTATTTTTGTGATACTTAAGTATTCATATTCTATATATAGTTTCTTTAGTTTCTTCCTAATTTTTTGCGATTTCTTAGTTGTTTCACTTTTTTGCCGGTTTGTACTATTAATTTCAGTGTTATTTTTCATGATTTGATTCTTAATATAAATGTTTATTTTTCATAGCTCTGATACCAATTTGGGGGGGGTTGTTTCAGTTCATCTTATTTTTCATAGGATCTTTTTCATGTAGTTGTGGAATTAAATGCTTTTTCATGATTATCTGTAGCTAGCGAAATTAACCTTGAAATTTCTTTTATATTTTCAAGTGTGTATTCTAAGTATTTAATATCTTTAGTTTTTTGATATTCTTCTATATTTTTTTCTAATATTATTTTTGACATATTTATATGTTTTAGAATTTCTAACCAGTACTTAAAATATTTGTAACTATCAATTTTTGATTTGTTCATATTAATACTGAGATGTATACCTGTTGATACATATATCCATGGTTTCTATATTTCTCAGTGTTATTTCTTTTCTGTGTTGATAACTTTCAAGTTTATCTTCATAAAATTCAATTTCATTTTCTATAGTTAATAAAGCTTTATTACGTAATTTATTATATCTAATAATATCTTTGCAGGTTTTAATATTGTATTTAACACAATCTATTTTTCTATTTATGTTACTGAGGTTTTTAAGAAGTTTCCATTTCTGGGTATTATAGAATCTTATATAATGAAAAGTGTTATGTTTCATTTATAAAAAGATTTTATTAACTTGATATGTGATCATTAGTCTGAATATAAATCTAGTTCATATAGATCTAATATATCTATTTCATGTGATACAATTAGTTCTGTAAATGCTTGTTCCATTACATATATTATTTCAAAAGTAACTAAAATATCGTAAATTTTTCTTTTAACATCGTTATTAAGTCTCTTAAAGATATATAACATAAGTATTTTGTAGTCAATATTTTCTTCTAATAAATACGTGTGGTTGTTCATTTATAATTATTATTTATCATGTGTTTACTAAACATATTCCCTCTAACCTCTTTGTTTATCATAGAGTTTATCATATTTTAATAAGTTATACTGAACAATCTTTTCTGGTCACTACCATGTTTTTCATGCTTCAATCATTTACCCTAACAGCGCCTCAACTCTGTGTACTCCCCTAAACGGCTTCCTTGCCTACTGGTTTCCACTTTAGGATGGCATAGTCTGGGCTTAACTACTCTCAGCATTATTAGACAGGCAAACTTTCTCAAGATGTTCTTTATAACAGTACTATAACATGATAAACAATTATGATATTCAAGAGATTATAAGGAATATAAGAGTTTAGTTAAACATGATTATAAATAAACTTACCTGGTTTTGTAACTCGTTTGAATGCTCCATAGCTTTCAGAAGTTTGTATATAATTAGATATTTTATTGAGAGAAGATAAGAGAGAGAAGGTGAGGATGTCTGAGGATGTCCCTCCTTCCTCGGATTTACATTCTATATAAAGAAAATTAAAATGACTCCTACTGTTTACAAATGACTCCTACTATTCATGAACGACCTTTACTGTTCATGATTATGACATATACTATTTACTTTACGACTTTTTTACATGACTCTTACTATTCATGAACGACCTTTACTGTTCATGATTATGACATATACTATTTACGTTATGACTTTTACTATTCATGAACGACCTTTACTGTTCATGAATGCGACTAGTACTATTTACTTTACATTATATGTTTCCAGTAGCTGTCTTCTTCTTTTGTCTTCTTGTTGATACCTTCATTCTAGTTGGACTTCTGGTACATAGTTATCATCTCCATTGCATTTTGAACATATGTGGTCTGGATATTTGTGTCCTACTAGTTTGCAGTATCTTGTTAATAACTCGTTTGAAATAAATTCTTTTTTCAATGCTCTGGTAGTTGGTTGCATTTCTGGTTTTAATAATGATATTATCCATTTCTGGACTTCATCCATATCTCCTTGTCGTAGTTCCTTCGAGTTGGCATATATCATCAACTGGTCTCTGGAATAGTAGCTCCAGATAGCATTTCCTTGTAGATAATTGTTAGCTAGTTCTTGAATAATAGTTGCTATACCAATTATTCTTTTATTGGCATAGAAACTTGGTATCTCCATTTTCTGTATCTCCGATTGTTTCTCTATCTCTTCCGGTATTATCATATCTCGTGTTAGTCCTATCTTTATCACCTGTATTATGGGTTTTATTTCATCATATAGTATTTCCGCTGGTGCTGTATAGAATTTGATGAAGAATAGGTTGCCTTTTGTAATTCTCTTGAAGGTGACAAATGCTTTGTATAGCTCTTGTATTCCAATTATTTCTTCTCCGTCATGGGTATATACTGTGCTAAGTAGTCCGTAGTTGTAACATGTTTTTACTAGGTTTGCTTTTGTTTTTGGCTGGGCTATAAGCCTATTATATCCCTGTAGTTTTTGGGTTACATAATCTTGTGTTGGATCTGTAGTAGTCGTTGATCTAGGGTTTAGGTTCAGAAATGTCTGGATTTTATATATATTCTCAATATATGTTTGAGTAATATGGTTATATACCTTTTTGTTGTGGTGTAGGCTATTAGCATAGGTTGAAGTTTGTGGGGCTATAACTATTGCTTCTCTTGGCTTTTTTGATGTAAATGGCTTATCAAATACGGTATTTAGGTTTACATTGATATGTGGTTTTTTGCTAACTTGTTTGCTTGTACCTGCAGCTGTATATAAAGCAACTGTGTTATGGGTTTTTTGGAGTTTCCCAACGTCTCCTTCTACCTCTGGAAGTTTAGAGTCTTCCGATCGACTTAGCTCCGCATTTTTATAGTCATGCTGCTGACTTTCTAGCTGTTGTAATCTTTTTCCCATACTCTCCATCTGTAAGGATAGAGTAGTAAGGATTGTAAATATGTCTTTTGATTCTTGGCTTTCATCTGTTTGGGTACCTTTGTCTTGATAGGTAGTCTGCAATAACATTCTTGTCAGTCCGTATTACTTCAATTGTAAATGTAAAATTTTGTATATTTAATACAAGTCTCCTTATTTCCTTTGTAGTTACTGAATCCTGTACTTTCCGAGTTATCCACCATTTTACTTGTGTATTATCTGTTCTTACTATAAATTTGTTATAAACAATATATGGCTCAAATGCTAACAAACATTTATATAATCCAAATAGTTCTTTCCTATTTATTTCCCATTTTAATTGTGGTTCCGTGTATGATCCGGAATAATATCTACAATGGTGTTCAATTTTTTCATTATCATATTTATATTTTAGAACTCCTCCGTAGCTGTGATCACTAGAATCAGTTTCTACAATATATGTAAATTGTTTCTTTTCATCTGGAAAATATAGTTTTGGTAATTTTTTACACATATTTTTTATCTTCTGTATATGTATTTTATCTTTTTCGTCAAAATGATATTCTATGTCCTTTTTTAATTTTTTCTGTAATGGTTTTAAGTTTTCTGCTAATTTAGGAATATATTCTCTTACTTGGTTAACCAATCCTAAAAACGATTGTAACTTCTTTTTTGTATCAAGTGTTTCATTCAAGTTAATTATTTTTTGTACTACATGGGTTTGCATTTTTATTCCGTTTTTATCTATTTGTATACCTAAAAATTCTATTTGATTTTTCATTACTTCTGCTTTCTTTTTACTTAAACTTATTCCTGATATTTCTACAATGTGTATGAATTTTTCTAGTAGTTTTATATGTTCGTTCTCTGTTCTAGAATATAGCAATATATCATCTATATATATTATACAATTTTCTAATTGGTTGAAGTAATTATCCATAAAATGTTGATACCTACCTGGTGCATTTTTATATCCAAAAGGTAATACGTTCCATTCGTAAAATCCTTGTGGTACTGTGAATGCTGTTAACTTTTTAGATTCATCTTCTAGTTTTAAATGGTAAAATCCTGATTTTCAGTCAAATTTACTAAAATAGTTATATCCTTGTATTTGTCTAATTTTCAGTATTTTATTTGGTATCGGATAATTATATGTTTTTGTTTTTGCATTTAAGTTTCTATAATCTATAACCATACGGCTTTTTCCTCTTTTTTGTTCACTATGCTTATTTACTATAAATGCTGGGCTAGTATGTTTACTATTACTTTCTTGTATGTAGTTATTATCTAATAATTCTTTTATATGCATTTTAAATTCTGTTAAATCATTAAAATTGTATTTTAAAGGTTTTTGTGTTATTATGCTATTTTCATCTATTAGTTCAATCTTTATTTTTGTTTGATGTTTTTCCCATCCTTGGAGTGGATTATCATTATATAGTAATTCTAGTTTATCTTGTAGTGGTTTTATCTTATTTATTGAGAAAATGATTATCTCTATATTATGGTTACTTTGTATTACATTTTCTAATTTTTGGGTAATCTTTTCACTTCCTTTAATCCAGGGTGTTGTTTTTCTTACTTTATTATTTACTCTTTTTGCTCCTAATTTTTGTTTACACGGGGTAGTAAACCACCAATGTGTTTTTGTTATAATATGTGGGTATAATTTATCTAAAAATGGCATTCCTAATAATATATCTTTATTTGTGAATTCGTAACTATATATTTCTTCTATGGTTAATATTTTATCCCATATTTGTATTTTTATATTTCTTGCTTTATATGTTATCATACTTCCTTCATTATTAAATCCTGTTACTACTATGGGGGTTTTTAGCTTTTCCCATTTACTTTCTGGTAAACAATTATGTCTACACATATTAGCTTCTGCTCCTGTATCCACCATAGGTGTATAATATCTATTATAATATCCTTCTACTATTATTTTGGAAAGTATGTATATCTTTGGCATTATATCAAAGTTCTTTTTATTATTATTTTCTTATTTTCATAACTTATTGTTAATTGCCTATCTTCTAATTTATATGGTTTGACTTTTTCTAACCATTTTATCCCTAGTGTAATATTTTTATCTCCTTGATATATTTTAAAATTTATTAATATTGGTATTCCTCCAATAATTAATTCTTTTTCAGTTGTTTCTTCGTTTTTTCTTAACGCTTTTGGTAGTTCTGAATTTTGTTGTTCTATTGTTACTATCTCTTGTTCTGGTATTAGTTCTCTTATAACATAATTCTCTTCCTACCCTGTATTTATTAGTATTAAATATTTTCTTTGGTCCATTATTCCTGTTATATAATAATGATGTGGGTTTATTTCTTCTATTTTTTGTTCTATTAATTTTTGTGGAGTGGTATAATTTATTCTTTTTGATGTACTTCTTGATGTACTTCTTGATGATGTTTCTGGCATTTCATTATTTATTCGTTTTGATGTGCTTAATCTTTCTTTTACTATTTCTAAATCTTCATCCATGTCTATTTCTGTATAACTGTAATCATTGTTGTCTATAATTGATACTATTCTTTCGAATGGATTTTCTATTTTTATTTTATTTATTTTATTTTTAGCTGTTATCTTATGTTTTGTTGTTAAGACATATAGATTTTTACATCTTGCTGTGAATATTTTACTTCCTGGTGCTAATTCTATTCCAGACATTTTCCAGTATAATACTAATGATTTATCTATATTTTTATCATCTACTGCTACTGAATAGTTAGCACTTACTATAAATTTAAATTTTTGGTATATTAAGTTACCTCTTACAGCACTTATTATACTCTTTTCTATAGGTTGTACAATCCTATCATCTGCCAAGTATATTTCTATAGGGGTATCTATTCCTTCCCTAAAACATGCTTTTATTAGGATCTCCGTTCCTCCTAAGTGTACATATTTTATTGGATTTTTTGCTTTTATATCTTGTATTTCTTTATTTAGTAGTCTTTTATTTAAAATTGGTATTTGTGCTTTACCTTTGATGTATTTACAATCTATTATATGTTCTCTTTGGCTTACTACATAGTATTCTTCTTTTTGTCTTTTAAACCAATTCTTTATTGTTGGTACTTCTAATATTTTGTCTATACTTAGATCCAATTCTTTTCCTTTTATTTGTTCAAATATATTAGCATCAAATATTATTTTTTGTTCTGAAGATTGTTCATCTTGGTGTTCTTCTTGTATAATTTGTATATCTTTTTCAGTCATAATTTTCTTCATCTGACTCTTCTATATCCTTGTTTATTTCATTTTCAGAGAACTCGTTTTCTGATATCTCATATATGCTGTCTTCACTGCTTAATTCATAATCTACATATTCTACTTGTGTATATTTATCATTATCTATCAATATTTCGGTAATTTGTTTCTTCTTTGGGTTTTTTGGTAATTTACAATCTTTGGCTAAGTGTCCTAGCTTTCCACAATTATAGCAAGTACATTCTGTTAGTTTTTTCTTTTTCCTATATGGTTTTTTATGTTTATAATTTTTTACATAATATCTTCTTCTTGGTTTCCTATATTTATACTTTGAATATTTTGATTTAAATTTCTTTTTCTTTCCTTCTTTTTTGTAATATTTATCTGTGCAACCAAATTGGGGTGCTATTCTACTTTTGCAACATGCCAAATTTATTATTTTGGAAAGTATGTATATCTTTGGCATTATATCAAAGTTCTTTTTATTATTATTTTCTTATTTTCATAACTTATTGTTAATTGTCTATCTTCTAATTTATATGGTTTGACTTTTTCTAACCATTTTATCCCTAGTGTAATATTTTTATCTCCTTGATATATTTTAAAATTTATTAATATTGGTATTCCTCCAATAATTAATTCTTTTTCAGTTGTTTCTTCGTTTTTTCTTAACGCTTTTGGTAGTTCTGAATTTTGTTGTTCTATTGTTACTATCTCTTGTTCTGGTATTAGTTCTCTTATAACATAATTCTCTTCCTGCCCTGTATTTATTAGTATTAAATATTTTCTTTGGTCCATTATTCCTGTTATATAATAATGATGTGGGTTTATTTCTTCTATTTTTTGTTCTATTAATTTTTGTGGAGTGGTATAATTTATACAGTAAAGGTCGTTCATGAATAGTAGGAGTCATTTGTAAACAGTAGGAGTCATTTTAATTTTCTTTATATAGAATGTAAATCCGAGGAAGGAGGGACATCCTCAGACATCCTCACCTTCTCTCTCTTATCTTCTCTCAATAAAATATCTAATTATATACAAACTTCTGAAAGCTATGGAGCATTCAAACGAGTTACAAAACCAGGTAAGTTTATTTATAATCATGTTTAACTAAACTCTTATATTCCTTATAATCTCTTGAATATCATAATTGTTTATCATGTTATAGTACTGTTATAAAGAACATCTTGAGAAAGTTTGCCTGTCTAATAATGCTGAGAGTAGTTAAGCCCAGACTATGCCATCCTAAAGTGGAAACCAGTAGGCAAGGAAGCCGTTTAGGGGAGTACACAGAGTTGAGGCGCTGTTAGGGTAAATGATTGAAGCATGAAAAACATGGTAGTGACCAGAAAAGATTGTTCAGTATAACTTATTAAAATATGATAAACTCTATGATAAACAAAGAGGTTAGAGGGAATATGTTTAGTAAACACATGATAAATAATAATTATAAATGAACAACCACACGTATTTATTAGAAGAAAATATTGACTACAAAATACTTACATGTAGTTGTGGAATTAAATGCTTTTTCATGATTATCTGTAGCTAGCGAAATTAACCTTGAAATTTCTTTTATATTTTCAAGTGTGTATTCTAAGTATTTAATATCTTTAGTTTTTTGATATTCTTCTATATTTTTTTCTAATATTATTTTTGACATATTTATATGTTTTAGAATTTCTAACCAGTACTTAAAATATTTGTAACTATCAATTTTTGATTTGTTCATATTAATACTGAGATGTATACCTGTTGATACATATATCCATGGTTTCTATATTTCTCAGTGTTATTTCTTTTCTGTGTTGATAACTTTCAAGTTTATCTTCATAAAATTCAATTTCATTTTCTATAGTTAATAAAGCTTTATTACGTAATTTATTATATCTAATAATATCTTTGCAGGTTTTAATATTGTATTTAACACAATCTATTTTTCTATTTATGTTACTGAGGTTTTTAAGAAGTTTCCATTTCTGGGTATTATAGAATCTTATATAATGAAAAGTGTTATGTTTCATTTATAAAAAGATTTTATTAACTTGATATGTGATCATTAGTCTGAATATAAATCTAGTTCATATAGATCTAATATATCTATTTCATGTGATACAATTAGTTCTGTAAATGCTTGTTCCATTACATATATTATTTCAAAAGTAACTAAAATATCGTAAATTTTTCTTTTAACATCGTTATTAAGTCTCTTAAAGATATATAACATAAGTATTTTGTAGTCAATATTTTCTTCTAATAAATACGTGTGGTTGTTCATTTATAATTATTATTTATCATGTGTTTACTAAACATATTCCCTCTAACCTCTTTGTTTATCATAGAGTTTATCATATTTTAATAAGTTATACTGAACAATCTTTTCTGGTCACTACCATGTTTTTCATGCTTCAATCATTTACCCTAACAGCGCCTCAACTCTGTGTACTCCCCTAAACGGCTTCCTTGCCTACTGGTTTCCACTTTAGGATGGCATAGTCTGGGCTTAACTACTCTCAGCATTATTAGACAGGCAAACTTTCTCAAGATGTTCTTTATAACAGTACTATAACATGATAAACAATTATGATATTCAAGAGATTATAAGGAATATAAGAGTTTAGTTAAACATGATTATAAATAAACTTACCTGGTTTTGTAACTCGTTTGAATGCTCCATAGCTTTCAGAAGTTTGTATATAATTAGATATTTTATTGAGAGAAGATAAGAGAGAGAAGGTGAGGATGTCTGAGGATGTCCTCCTTCCTCGGATTTACATTCTATATAAAGAAAATTAAAACGACTCTTACTGTTTACAAATGACTCCTACTATTCATGAACGACCTTTACTGTTCATGATTATGACATATACTATTTACTTTATGACTCTTACTATTCATGAACGACCTTTACTGTTCATGATTATGACATATACTATTTACTTTATGACTCTTACTATTCATGAACGACCTTTACTGTTCATGAATGCGACTAGTACTATTTACTTTACATTATATGTTTCCAGTAGCTGTCTTCTTCTTTTGTCTTCTTGTTGATACCTTCATTCTAGTTGGACTTCTGGTACATAGTTATCATCTCCATTGCATTTTGAACATATGTGGTCTGGATATTTGTGTCCTACTAGTTTGCAGTATCTTGTTAATAACTCGTTTGAAATAAATTCTTTTTTCAATGCTCTGGTAGTTGGTTGCATTTCTGGCTTCAATAATGATAAAATCCATTTCTGGACTTCATCCATATCTCCTTGTCGTAGTTCCTTCGAGTTGGCATATATCATCAATTGGTCTCTGGAATAGTAGCTCCAGATAGCATTTCCTTGTAGATAATTGTTAGCTAGTTCTTGAATAATAGTTGCTATACCAATTATTCTTTTATTAGCATAGAAACTTGGTATCTCCATTTTCTGTATCTCCGGTTGTTTCTCTATCTCTTCCGGTATTATCATATCTCGTGTTAGTCCTATTTTTATCACCTGTATTATGGGTTTTATTTCATCATATAGTATTTCCGCTGGTGCTGTATAGAATTTGATGAAGAATAGGTTGCCTTTTGTAATTCTCTTGAAGGTGACAAATGCTTTGTATAGCTCTTGTATTCCAATTATTTCTTCTCCGTCATGGGTATATACTGTGCTAAGTAGTCCGTAGTTGTAACATGTTTTTACTAGGTTTGCTTTTGTTTTTGGCTGGGCTATAAGCCTATTATATCCCTGTAGTTTTTGGGTTACATAATCTTGTGTTGGATCTGTAGTAGTCGTTGATCTAGGGTTTAGGTTTAGAAATGTCTGGATTTTATATATATTCTCAATATATGTTTGAGTAATATGGTTATATACCTTTTTGTTGTGGTGTAGGCTATTAGCATAGGTTGAAGTTTGTGGGGCTATAACTATTGCTTCTCTTGGCTTTTTTGATGTAAATGGCTTATCAAATACGGTATTTAGGTTTACATTGATATGTGGTTTTTTGCTAACTTGTTTGCTTGTACCTGCAGCTGTATATAAAGCAACTGTGTTATGGGTTTTTTGGAGTTTCCCAACGTCTCCTTCTACCTCTGGAAGTTTAGAGTCTTCCGATCGACTTAGCTCCGCATTTTTATAGTCATGCTGCTGACTTTCTAGCTGTTGTAATCTTTTTCCCATACTCTCCATCTGTAAGGATAGAGTAGTAAGGATTGTAAATATGTCTTTTGATTCTTGGCTTTCATCTGTTTGGGTACCTTTGTCTTGATAGGTAGTCTGCAATAACATTCTTGTCAGTCCGTATTACTTCAATTGTAAATGTAAAATTTTGTATATTTAATACAAGTCTCCTTATTTCCTTTGTAGTTACTGAATCCTGTACTTTCCGAGTTATCCACCATTTTACTTGTGTATTATCTGTTCTTACTATAAATTTGTTATAAACAATATATGGCTCAAATGCTAACAAACATTTATATAATCCAAATAGTTCTTTCCTATTTATTTCCCATTTTAATTGTGGTTCCGTGTATGATCCGGAATAATATCTACAATGATGTTCAATTTTTTCATTATCATATTTATATTGAACTCCTCCGTAGCTGTGATCACTAGAATCAGTTTCTACAATATATGTAAATTGTTTCTTTTCATCTGGAAAATATAGTTTTGGTAATTTTTTACACATATTTTTTATCTTCTGTATATGTATTTTATCTTTTTCGTCAAAATGATATTCTATGTCCTTTTTTAATTTTTTCTGTAATGGTTTTAAGTTTTCTGCTAATTTAGGAATATATTCTCTTACTTGGTTAACCAATCCTAAAAATGATTGTAACTTCTTTTTTGTATCAAGTGTTTCATTCAAGTTAATTATTTTTTGTACTACATGGGTTTGCATTTTTATTCCGTTTTTATCTATTTGTATACCTAAAAATTCTATTTGATTTTTCATTACTTCTGCTTTCTTTTTACTTAAACTTATTCCTGATATTTCTACAATGTGTATGAATTTTTCTAGTAGTTTTATATGTTCGTTCTCTGTTCTAGAATATAGCAATATATCATCTATATATATTATACAATTTTCTAATTGGTTGAAGTAATTATCCATAAAATGTTGATACCTACCTGGTGCATTTTTATATCCAAAAGGTAATACGTTCCATTCGTAAAATCCTTGTGGTACTGTGAATGCTGTTAACTTTTTAGATTCATCTTCTAGTTTTAAATGGTAAAATCCTGATTTACAGTCAAATTTACTAAAATAGTTATATCCTTGTATTTGTCTAATTTTTAGTATTTTATTTGGTATCGGATAATTATATGTTTTTGTTTTTGCATTTAAGTTTCTATAATCTATAACCATACGGCTTTTTCCTCTTTTTTGTTCACTATGCTTATTTACTATAAATGCTGGGCTAGTATGTTTACTATTACTTTCTTGTATGTAGTTATTATCTAATAATTCTTTTATATGCATTTTAAATTCTGTTAAATCATTAAAATTGTATTTTAAAGGTTTTTGTGTTATTATGCTATTTTCATCTATTAGTTCAATCTTTATTTTTGTTTGATGTTTTTCCCATCCTTGGAGTGGATTATCATTATATAGTAATTCTAGTTTATCTTGTAGTGGTTTTATCTTATTTATTGAGAAAATGATTATCTCTATATTATGGTTACTTTGTATTACATTTTCTAATTTTTGGGTAATCTTTTCACTTCCTTTAATCCAGGGTGTTGTTTTTCTTACTTTATTATTTACTCTTTTTGCTCCTAATTTTTGTTTACACGGGGTAGTAAACCACCAATGTGTTTTTGTTATAATATGTGGGTATAATTTATCTAAAAATGGCATTCCTAATAATATATCTTTATTTGTGAATTCGTAACTATATATTTCTTCTATGGTTAATATTTTATCCCATATTTGTATTTTTATATTTCTTGCTTTATATGTTATCATACTTCCTTCATTATTAAATCCTGTTACTACTATGGGGGTTTTTAGCTTTTCCCATTTACTTTCTGGTAAACAATTATGTCTACACATATTAGCTTCTGCTCCTGTATCCACCATAGGTGTATAATATCTATTATAATATCCTTCTACTATTATTTTGGAAAGTATGTATATCTTTGGCATTATATCAAAGTTCTTTTTATTATTATTTTCTTATTTTCATAACTTATTGTTAATTGCCTATCTTCTAATTTATATGGTTTGACTTTTTCTAACCATTTTATCCCTAGTGTAATATTTTTATCTCCTTGATATATTTTAAAATTTATTAATATTGGTATTCCTCCAATAATTAATTCTTTTTCAGTTGTTTCTTCGTTTTTTCTTAACGCTTTTGGTAGTTCTGAATTTTGTTGTTCTATTGTTACTATCTCTTGTTCTGGTATTAGTTCTCTTATAACATAATTCTCTTCCTGCCCTGTATTTATTAGTATTAAATATTTTCTTTGGTCCATTATTCCTGTTATATAATAATGATGTGGGTTTATTTCTTCTATTTTTTGTTCTATTAATTTTTGTGGAGTGGTATAATTTATTCTTTTTGATGTACTTCTTGATGTACTTCTTGATGATGTTTCTGGCATTTCATTATTTATTCGTTTTGATGTGCTTAATCTTTCTTTTACTATTTCTAAATCTTCATCCATGTCTATTTCTGTATAACTGTAATCATTGTTGTCTATAACTGATACTATTCTTTCGAATGGATTTTCTATTTTTATTTTATTTATTTTATTTTTAGCTGTTATCTTATGTTTTGTTGTTAAGACATATAGATTTTTACATCTTGCTGTGAATATTTTACTTCCTGGTGCTAATTCTATTCCAGACATTTTCCAGTATAATACTAATGATTTATCTATATTTTTATCATCTACTGCTACTGAATAGTTAGCACTTACTATAAATTTAAATTTTTGGTATATTAAGTTACCTCTTACAGCACTTATTATACTCTTTTCTATAGGTTGTACAATCCTATCATCTGCCAAGTATATTTCTATAGGGGTATCTATTCCTTCCCTAAAACATGCTTTTATTAGGATCTCCGTTCCTCCTAAGTGTACATATTTTATTGGATTTTTTGCTTTTATATCTTGTATTTCTTTATTTAGTAGTCTTTTATTTAAAATTGGTATTTGTGCTTTACCTTTGATGTATTTACAATCTATTATATGTTCTCTTTGGCTTACTACATAGTATTCTTCTTTTTGTCTTTTAAACCAATTCTTTATTGTTGGTACTTCTAATATTTTGTCTATACTTAGATCCAATTCTTTTCCTTTTATTTGTTCAAATATATTAGCATCAAATATTATTTTTTGTTCTGAAGATTGTTCATCTTGGTGTTCTTCTTGTATAATTTGTATATCTTTTTCAGTCATAATTTTCTTCATCTGACTCTTCTATATCCTTGTTTATTTCATTTTCAGAGAACTCGTTTTCTGATATCTCATATATGCTGTCTTCACTGCTTAATTCATAATCTACATATTCTACTTGTGTATATTTATCATTATCTATCAATATTTCGGTAATTTGTTTCTTCTTTGGGTTTTTTGGTAATTTACAATCTTTGGCTAAGTGTCCTAGCTTTCCACAATTATAGCAAGTACATTCTGTTAGTTTTTTCTTTTTCCTATATGGTTTTTTATGTTTATAATTTTTTACATAATATCTTCTTCTTGGTTTCCTATATTTATACTTTGAATATTTTGATTTAAATTTCTTTTTCTTTCCTTCTTTTTTGTAATATTTATCTGTGCAGCCAAATTGGGGTGCTATTCTACTTTTGCAACATGCCAAATTTTTTACTAATATTTTTTCCATTTTCATGTTTTCTTTATATTTTTCACATAATTCTATAAACCAGTTTTGTAGAAATTTTATCCTTACTCCTAATGTATCTGCTAGTCCTGCTTCGTTCCAACTTTTTATTATTTTTGAGCTAAAGGGTTCTGGTAATTTTGTAAAATATAATTTTCTTATCTCTTTACTTTCATCTGGACTATATGTTCCTTTATAATAATAGTCTCTAAATGCACAAGTATATTCATCTATATAACACATATTACATATTGCTAATTTTGTCATTAAATTTCTATTTGTAATTTTTTCTTTATTTTGTTCTTCTACTTCTGTTGTCATACTACTAAATTCATTTCTTATTGCTATTTCATATTTATTTAATATATCTGTAACTGTTGTTGTAGTTGTACCGTCAAGTTTTTTATTACTCCTTAATGTGTCTAAGCTTTCACTTGATAAATTTTGTAACCATAATTTTACAGTTCCTATTAATGTTCTTTCTATATATCCTGGTGTTTCCGTTATTGTTATTTTATTATCTATTAGTTGTTTTGAGATATATCCTATCCATAATTGTATTGTTTTATTTATATCTGCTACACAATCTAGATCTAAAAAATTATATTGTTCAGTTATCTGTCTTGGTGCCCATTTCTTATTTAACCTTTTATCCCATAATGTTTTGTTTCTGTCATATGCATCATAACTTACTCTGTAATAGGTTGGGTTTAATTGTTTTGGATTTTTTATTCCTGATATGCTTGGTTTATCTTCGTTCATATCTCCTGTATTTATTTCTGGGTTTATTTTTATCTTTTCTGTTTTTTCTATAAGTTCTGTGTATGTTTCACTTGTTTCTGAATAGTTTTCTCCTAGTTCTGTGTCTTTATCACTTTGGTCATTTATTTCGTTTATACTTATTTTTGATGGACTCTCCTGTACTTCTTCTAACTGTAATTTGAATCTTTCTATCTCATTTGTTAGTTTTAGTTCTTCTTCTTCTTCTTTACGTTTTTCCTTTTCTTTTAGTTTATTTGCATACATCTGTTTTAGCATCTCTAATTCTTTTTCTAATTCTGTTATTTTAGTGTTTTTTACTTCCTCTATCTGTTGTATTGTTTCTTTAGCTTGCTGTTGTATTTCTTTAATCTCTCATTTTCTATCTATTTCTTCGTTTTCTTTTGTTATTCTAACCATGGCGGTTAAACTATCCTCTAGTTTTACAGTTTCTTTTTCTAACATTAAGTTTAGGTTATTTCCTATTTTTTTATATCTTCTTCCTAAGTTAGAAAATATTATTGTTATTTTTAATCCTTCTGGATTCTCATATGTTTTCTCTTCTAATGCGAATTCTTCTTTATTCATCTTTTATCCTTTAGATAACAAACATATTTATATTCTGTTTTAGATATTATATCGATTAATTTGGACAGCCTAGCTTTGTTTATTTTTGTGATACTTAAGTATTCATATTCTATATATAGTTTCTTTAGTTTCTTCCTAATTTTCTGCGATTTCTTAGTTATTTTGATTGTTTCACTGTTTTGCCGGTTTGTACTATTAATGTCAGTGTTATTTTTCATGATTTGCTTCTTAATATAAATGTTTATTTTTCATAGCTCTGATACCAATTTGGGGGGGGGGGGTTGTTTGAGTTCATCTTATTTTTCATAGGATCTTCTTTATGTAGTTGTGGAATTAAATGATTTTTCATGATTATCTGTAGCTAGCGAAATTAACCTTGAAATTTCTTTTATATTTTCAAGTGTGTATTCTAAGTATTTAATATCTTTAGTTTTTTGATATTCTTCTATATTTTTTTCTAATATTATTTTTGACATATTTATATGTTTTAGAATTTCTAACCAGTACTTAAAATATTTGTAACTATCAATTTTTGATTTGTTCATATTAATACTGAGATGTATACCTGTTGATACATATATCCATGGTTTCTATATTTCTCAGTGTTATTTCTTTTCTGTGTTGATAACTTTCAAGTTTATCTTCATAAAATTCAATTTCATTTTCTATAGTTAATAAAGCTTTATTACGTAATTTATTATATCTAATAATATCTTTGCAGGTTTTAATATTGTATTTAACACAATCTATTTTTCTATTTATGTTACTGAGGTTTTTAAGAAGTTTCCATTTCAGGGTATTATAGAATCTTATATAATGAAAAGTGTTATGTTTCATTTATAAAAAGATTTTATTAACTTGATATGTGATCATTAGTCTGAATATAAATCTAGTTCATATAGATCTAAGAAATATAGAAACCATGGATATATGTATCAACAGGTATACATCTCAGTATTAATATGAACAAATCAAAAATTGATAGTTACAAATATTTTAAGTACTGGTTAGAAATTCTAAAACATATAAATATGTCAAAAATAATATTAGAAAAAAATATAGAAGAATATCAAAAAACTAAAGATATTAAATACTTAGAATACACACTTGAAAATATAAAAGAAATTTCAAGGTTAATTTCGCTAGCTACAGATAATCATGAAAAAGCATTTAATTCCACAACTACATAAAAAAGATCCTATGAAAAATAAGATGAACTCAAACAAATAAGATGAACTCAAACAACCCCCCCCAAATTGCTATTTTTTCATGATTATCTGTAGCTAGCGAAATTAACCTTGAAATTTCTTTTATATTTTCAAGTGTGTATTCTAAGTATTTAATATCTTTAGTTTTTTGATATTCTTCTATATTTTTTTCTAATATTATTTTTGACATATTTATATGTTTTAGAATTTCTAACCAGTACTTAAAATATTTGTAACTATCAATTTTTGATTTGTTCATATTAATACTGAGATGTATACCTGTTGATACATATATCCATGGTTTCTATATTTCTCAGTGTTATTTCTTTTCTGTGTTGATAACTTTCAAGTTTATCTTCATAAAATTCAATTTCATTTTCTATAGTTAATAAAGCTTTATTACGTAATTTATTATATCTAATAATATCTTTGCAGGTTTTAATATTGTATTTAACACAATCTATTTTTCTATTTATGTTACTGAGGTTTTTAAGAAGTTTCCATTTCAGGGTATTATAGAATCTTATATAATGAAAAGTGTTATGTTTCATTTATAAAAAGATTTTATTAACTTGATATGTGATCATTAGTCTGAATATAAATCTAGTTCATATAGATCTAATATATCTATTTCATGTGATACAATTAGTTCTGTAAATGCTTGTTCCATTACATATATTATTTCAAAAGTAACTAAAATATCGTAAATTTTTCTTTCAACATCGTTATTAAGTCTCTTAAAGATATATAACATAAGTATTTTGTAGTCAATATTTTCTTCTAATAAATACGTGTGGTTGTTCATTTATAATTATTATTTATCATGTGTTTACTAAACATATTCCCTCTAACCTCTTTGTTTATCATAGAGTTTATTATATTTTAATAAGTTATACTGAACAATCTTTTCTGGTCACTACCATGTTTTTCATGCTTCAATCATTTACCCTAACAGCGCCTCAACTCTGTGTACTCCCCTAAACGGCTTCCTTGCCTACTGGTTTCCACTTTAGGATGGCATAGTCTGGGCTTAACTACTCTCAGCATTATTAGACAGGCAAACTTTCTCAAGATGTTCTTTATAACAGTACTATAACATGATAAACAATTATGATATTCAAGAGATTATAAGGAATATAAGAGTTTAGTTAAACATGATTATAAATAAACTTACCTGGTTTTGTAACTCGTTTGAATGCTCCATAGCTTTCAGAAGTTTGTATATAATTAGATATTTTATTGAGAGAAGATAAGAGAGAGAAGGTGAGGATGTCTGAGGATGTCCCTCCTTCCTCGGATTTACATTCTATATAAAGAAAATTTAAAACGACTCTTACTGTTTACAAATGACTCCTACTATTCATGAACGACCTTTACTGTTCATGATTATGACATATACTATTTACTTTATGACTCTTACTATTCATGAACGACCTTTACTGTTCATGATTATGACATATACTATTTACTTTATGACTCTTACTATTCATGAACGACCTTTACTGTTCATGAATGCGACTAGTACTATTTACTTTACATTATATGTTTCCAGTAGCTGTCTTCTTCTTTTGTCTTCTTGTTGATACCTTCATTCTAGTTGGACTTCTGGTACATAGTTATCATCTCCGTTGCACTTTGAACATATGTGGTCTGGATATTTGTGTCCTACTAGTTTGCAGTATCTTGTTAATAACTCGTTTGAAATAAATTCTTTTTTCAATGCTCTGGTAGTTGGTTGCATTTCTGGTTTTAATAATGATAAAATCCATTTCTGGACTTCATCCATATCTCCTTGTCGTAGTTCCTTCGAGTTGGCATATATCATCAATTGGTCTCTGGAATAGTAGCTCCAGATAGCATTTCCTTGTAGATAATTGTTAGCTAGTTCTTGAACAGATTTATTACACATAGTAACAATAGAACAACAAAATTCAGAACTACCAAAAGCGTTAAGAAAAAACGAAGAAACAACTGAAAAAGAATTAATTATTGGAGGAATACCAATATTAATAAATTTTAAAATATATCAAGGAGATAAAAATATTACACTAGGAATAAAATGGTTAGAAAAAGTCAAACCATATAAATTAGAAGATAGGCAATTAACAATAAGTTATGAAAATAAGAAAATAATAATAAAAAGAACTTTAATATAATGCCAAAGATATACATACTTTCCAAAATAATAGTAGAAGGATATTATAATAGATATTATACACCTATGGTGGATACAGGAGCAGAAGCTAATATGTGTAGACATAATTGTTTACCAGAAAGTAAATGGGAAAAGCTAAAAACCCCCATAGTAGTAACAGGATTTAATAATGAAGGTAGTATGATAACATATAAAGCAAGAAATATAAAAATACAAATATGGGATAAAATATTAACCATAGAAGAAATATATAGTTACGAATTCACAAATAAAGATATATTATTAGGAATGCCATTTTTAGATAAATTATACCCACATATTATAACAAAAACACATTGGTGGTTTACTACCCCGTGTAAACAAAAATTAGGAGCAAAAAGAGTAAATAATAAAGTAAGAAAAACAACACCCTGGATTAAAGGAAGTGAAAAGATTACCCAAAAATTAGAAAATGTAATACAAAGTAACCATAATATAGAGATAATCATTTTCTCAATAAATAAGATAAAACCACTACAAGATAAACTAGAATTACTATATAATGATAATCCACTCCAAGGATGGGAAAAACATCAAACAAAAATAAAGATTGAACTAATAGATGAAAATAGCATAATAACACAAAAACCTTTAAAATACAATTTTAATGATTTAACAGAATTTAAAATGCATATAAAAGAATTATTAGATAATAACTACATACAAGAAAGTAATAGTAAACATACTAGCCCAGCATTTATAGTAAATAAGCATAGTGAACAAAAAAGAGGAAAAAGCCGTATGGTTATAGATTATAGAAACTTAAATGCAAAAACAAAAACATATAATTATCCGATACCAAATAAAATACTAAAAATTAGACAAATACAAGGATATAACTATTTTAGTAAATTTGACTGTAAATCAGGATTTTACCATTTAAAACTAGAAGATGAATCTAAAAAGTTAGCAGCATTCACAGTACCACAAGGATTTTACGAATGGAACGTATTACCTTTTGGATATAAAAATGAACCAGGTAGGTATCAACATTTTATGGATAATTACTTCAACCAATTAGAAAATTGTATAATATATATAGATGATATATTGCTATATTCTAGAACAGAGAACGAACATATAAAACTATTAGAAAAATTCATACACATTGTAGAAATATCAGGAATAAGTTTAAGTAAAAAGAAAGCAGAAGTAATGAAAAATCAAATAGAATTTTTAGGTATACAAATAGATAAAAACGGAATAAAAATGCAAACCCATGTAGTACAGAAAATAATTAACTTGAATGAAACACTTGATACAAAAAAGAAGTTACAATCATTTTTAGGATTGGTTAACCAAGTAAGAGAATATATTCCTAAATTAGCAGAAAACTTAAAACCATTACAGAAAAAATTAAAAAAGGACATAGAATATCATTTTGACGAAAAAGATAAAATACATATACAGAAGATAAAAAATATGTGTAAAAAATTACCAAAACTATATTTTCCAGATGAAAAGAAACAATTTACATATATTGTAGAAACTGATTCTAGTGATCACAGCTACGGAGGAGTTCTAAAATATAAATATGATAATGAAAAAATTGAACACCATTGTAGATATTATTCCGGATCATACACGGAACCACAATTAAAATGGGAAATAAATAGGAAAGAACTATTTGGATTATATAAATGTTTGTTAGCATTTGAGCCATATATTGTTTATAACAAATTTATAGTAAGAACAGATAATACACAAGTAAAATGGTGGATAACTCGGAAAGTACAGGATTCAGTAACTACAAAAATTATGTTATAAGAGAACTAATACCAGAACAAGAGATAGTAACAATAGAACAACAAAATTCAGAACTACCAAAAGCGTTAAGAAAAAACGAAGAAACAACTGAAAAAGAATTAATTATTGGAGGAATACCAATATTAATAAATTTTAAAATATATCAAGGAGATAAAAATATTACACTAGGGATAAAATGGTTAGAAAAAGTCAAACCATATAAATTAGAAGATAGACAATTAACAATAAGTTATGAAAATAAGAAAATAATAATAAAAAGAACTTTGATATAATGCCAAAGATATACATACTTTCCAAAATAATAGTAGAAGGATATTATAATAGATATTATACACCTATGGTGGATACAGGAGCAGAAGCTAATATGTGTAGACATAATTGTTTACCAGAAAGTAAATGGGAAAAGCTAAAAACCCCCATAGTAGTAACAGGATTTAATAATGAAGGAAGTATGATAACATATAAAGCAAGAAATATAAAAATACAAATATGGGATAAAATATTAACCATAGAAGAAATATATAGTTACGAATTCACAAATAAAGATATATTATTAGGAATGCCATTTTTAGATAAATTATACCCACATATTATAACAAAAACACATTGGTGGTTTACTACCCCGTGTAAACAAAAATTAGGAGCAAAAAGAGTAAATAATAAAGTAAGAAAAACAACACCCTGGATTAAAGGAAGTGAAAAGATTACCCAAAAATTAGAAAATGTAATACAAAGTAACCATAATATAGAGATAATCATTTTCTCAATAAATAAGATAAAACCACTACAAGATAAACTAGAATTAATATATAATGATAATCCACTCCAAGGATGGGAAAAACATCAAACAAAAATAAAGATTGAACTAATAGATGAAAATAGCATAATAACACAAAAACCTTTAAAATACAATTTTAATGATTTAACAGAATTTAAAATGCATATAAAAGAATTATTAGATAATAACTACATACAAGAAAGTAATAGTAAACATACTAGCCCAGCATTTATAGTAAATAAGCATAGTGAACAAAAAAGAGGAAAAAGCCGTATGGTTATAGATTATAGAAACTTAAATGCAAAAACAAAAACATATAATTATCCGATACCAAATAAAATACTGAAAATTAGACAAATACAAGGATATAACTATTTTAGTAAATTTGACTGTAAATCAGGATTTTACCATTTAAAACTAGAAGATGAATCTAAAAAGTTAACAGCATTCACAGTACCACAAGGATTTTACGAATGGAACGTATTACCTTTTGGATATAAAAATGCACCAGGTAGGTATCAACATTTTATGGATAATTACTTCAACCAATTAGAAAATTGTATAATATATATAGATGATATATTGCTATATTCTAGAACAGAGAACGAACATATAAAACTACTAGAAAAATTCATACACATTGTAGAAATATCAGGAATAAGTTTAAGTAAAAAGAAAGCAGAAGTAATGAAAAATCAAATAGAATTTTTAGGTATACAAATAGATAAAAACGGAATAAAAATGCAAACCCATGTAGTACAAAAAATAATTAACTTGAATGAAACACTTGATACAAAAAAGAAGTTACAATCATTTTTAGGATTGGTTAACCAAGTAAGAGAATATATTCCTAAATTAGCAGAAAACTTAAAACCATTACAGAAAAAATTAAAAAAGGACATAGAATATCATTTTGACGAAAAAGATAAAATACATATACAGAAGATAAAAAATATGTGTAAAAAATTACCAAAACTATATTTTCCAGATGAAAAGAAACAATTTACATATATTGTAGAAACTGATTCTAGTGATCACAGCTACGGAGGAGTTCTAAAATATAAATATGATAATGAAAAAATTGAACACCATTGTAGATATTATTCCGGATCATACACGGAACCACAATTAAAATGGGAAATAAATAGGAAAGAACTATTTGGATTATATAAATGTTTGTTAGCATTTGAGCCATATATTGTTTATAACAAATTTATAGTAAGAACAGATAATACACAAGTAAAATGGTGGATAACTCGGAAAGTACAGGATTCAGTAACTACAAAGGAAATAAGGAGACTTGTATTAAATATACAAAATTTTACATTTACAATTGAAGTAATACGGACTGACAAGAATGTTATTGCAGACTACCTATCAAGACAAAGGTACCCAAACAGATGAAAGCCAAGAATCAAAAGACATATTTACAATCCTTACTACTCTATCCTTACAGATGGAGAGTATGGGAAAAAGATTACAACAGCTAGAAAGTCAGCAGCATGACTATAAAAATGCGGAGCTAAGTCGATCGGAAGACTCTAAACTTCCAGAGGTAGAAGGAGACGTTGGGAAACTCCAAAAAACCCATAACACAGTTGCTTTATATACAGCTGCAGGTACAAGCAAACAAGTTAGCAAAAAACCACATATCAATGTAAACCTAAATACCGTATTTGATAAGCCATTTACATCAAAAAGCCAAGAGAAGCAATAGTTATAGCCCCACAAACTTCAACCTATGCTAATAGCCTACACCACAACAAAAAGGTATATAACCATATTACTCAAACATATATTGAGAATATATATAAAATCCAGACATTTCTAAACCTAAACCCTAGATCAACGACTACTACAGATCCAACACAAGATTATGTAACCCAAAAACTACAGGGATATAATAGGCTTATAGCCCAGCCAAAAACAAAAGCAAACCTAGTAAAAACATGTTACAACTACGGACTACTTAGCACAGTATATACCCATGACGGAGAAGAAATAATTGGAATACAAGAGCTATACAAAGCATTTGTCACCTTCAAGAGAATTACAAAAGGCAACCTATTCTTCATCAAATTCTATACAGCACCAGCGGAAATACTATATGATGAAATAAAACCCATAATACAGGTGATAAAGATAGGACTAACACGAGATATGATAATACCAGAAGAGATAGAGAAACAACCGGAGATACAGAAAATGGAGATACCAAGTTTCTATGCCAATAAAAGAATAATTGGTATAGCAACTATTATTCAAGAACTAGCTAACAATTATCTACAAGGAAATGCTATCTGGAGCTACTATTCCAGAGACCAGTTGATGATATATGCCAACTCGAAGGAACTACGACAAGGAGATATGGATGAAGTCCAGAAATGGATTTTATCATTATTAAAACCAGAAATGCAACCAACTACCAGAGCATTGAAAAAAGAATTTATTTCAAACGAGTTATTAACAAGATACTGCAAACTAGTAGGACACAAATATCCAGACCACATATGTTCAAAATGCAATGGAGATGATAACTATGTACCAGAAGTCCAACTAGAATGAAGGTATCAACAAGAAGACAAAAGAAGAAGACAGCTACTGGAAACATATAATGTAAAGTAAATAGTACTAGTCGCATTCATGAACAGTAAAGGTCGTTCATGAATAGTAAAAGTCATAACGTAAATAGTATATGTCATAATCATGAACAGTAAAGGTCGTTCATGAATAGTAAGAGTCATGTAAAAAAGTCGTAAAGTAAATAGTATATGTCATAATCATGAACAGTAAAGGTCGTTCATGAATAGTAGGAGTCATTTGTAAACAGTAGGAGTCATTTTAATTTTCTTTATATAGAATGTAAATCCGAGGAAGGAGGGACATCCTCAGACATCCTCACCTTCTCTCTCTTATCTTCTCTCAATAAAATATCTAATTATATACAAACTTCTGAAAGCTATGGAGCATTCAAACGAGTTACAAAACCAGGTAAGTTTATTTATAATCATGTTTAACTAAACTCTTATATTCCTTATAATCTCTTGAATATCATAATTGTTTATCATGTTATAGTACTGTTATAAAGAACATCTTGAGAAAGTTTGCCTGTCTAATAATGCTGAGAGTAGTTAAGCCCAGACTATGCCATCCTAAAGTGGAAACCAGTAGGCAAGGAAGCCGTTTAGGGAGTACACAGAGTTGAGGCGCTGTTAGGGTAAATGATTGAAGCATGAAAAACATGGTAGTGACCAGAAAAGATTGTTCAGTATAACTTATTAAAATATGATAAACTCTATGATAAACAAAGAGGTTAGAGGGAATATGTTTAGTAAACACATGATATACTAAGCTTTCTTTTACGCCCTGGAATGAAGCATTATTCAAAGACAGTAGGCAAGGGACTATAAGGAAGTGAAGTAGGGTCGGCAGATATAGGCTTCTCTTCTATTGAATAAGTGGACTCCCCCCTTTGACTTGAGCATTGAATTGACTCTTCTTCGATAGCTTTCAAGCGCTGAACCCGATCCAATTCGTTTCGTAGTCGTAGCTTATTGGCCTGAGATTCTCCATTGAGTGGTTCGTACTTACGACTTGGATTATCTGTTTCGTGGCTCACAAGAAATCGTTCTATCGAGAAATCATTAGAAAAGCTATTTTCTCTATTGGATTCTCAGTTAGCTGACTAGAAATCGAATTATCTCGCCGGTCGGATGAAACCACTTCTTCTTCTGTGCCCGTCTGATTCGGTGCTGTCTTCCCACTTCACTAAGAAAGAGTCTCGACCGACCCAGTATTGACTTATTATATACAAGTTTTGGCTTTCCCATGACCGCTAGACGGAAGTTTCCCGCCTTCCACAAAGATTCTATACCAGTAGAATACACAAGGATTCTCCACCCATTATTATCTCTATTATAGAGATGAGATGTCGAAAGATAGAGATAGAATCGAGACAGATCTTCTTTCTTCTATCTCTCTTGTGGCATTCATCATCTTGAGTGCACAATGTGTCTGTCTCTCATGCGAATGAGGAAAGCAAGATAACAGAGTAGCTTCCGCCCACAGAGTCCTCTCCCTTCACAAGGCTGGACTGATCCCCGGAGGTGAAGCCAACTTATTACTGATTGAGCATGATGACAGGCGGCAGTACTTTCTTCGCATCCTTCGTTTCAGGACAGGAACCATCAGGTTTTATTATTTCTAATATCTCTTATTCATATATTACTAAAGGCTCACAACTTCGTTCCCTTAGGCTCATTTGTTCCAAACCTTAACTACCGCAGCTGATTTAGACCACTCACGGGGAACAGCAGAACGAAGCCTTTTCGCTAGCTGCTAAAACAGGGGTCGAAGGGTATAACCGATAAGCAGGAGCGCCCTCATCGATCTGTCACCCTCGTTTACCTTTACTTTAGATAACCACTCGCAGTGAAAAACTGGCTATGATCCCACAGGAGAAGATGCTCCCGAAGACACACACATGGAAACCTCATCTAATCATCCCAGATCACAGAATAGAAGAGATCTGGGTAAGGATGATGAAAGCGGGCCCCTCTAATGCAAACCGCGCGGGACCGTCCGCTAGCTCACAAGATTCCACTACAGTGGATCGGCCGGCTCGTAGGCTCTATAGACTCACTCTCTTCACAACGAGAGGAGTTTACTACACGTATGGCCTCCTTTAGCCTTGTCTTAAACGTTGGCTCCGTGGCCCAAAGTGCTCGTCTTTTTTTCTCCCTGGAACTTTTGATCCCTTCCGCTCCGTTCGTTCCGAGCTCGCGAGCGAAGTTTTGGCATGTCAAGTCTCTTTTCTTTCAACTCCGCTTGGTGATCGCTCATGGCTAATATAGGTAGGTCCAGAGCTAGCTAGTGTTCAGAAGTCACTTAAGAGATTGAATATGGGTCCTATTAGAATAGGCTGTAGCCGCAAAGAGATATAGATTCGCATTGCGGGAAGGGAACCATAGCAGCTGATAAAGGCTGCTGGTGGAGCCGGAGAAGAACCGGGCGAAGGGCTGGGGCCTTAACTAAGTACTAAGTACTAAAGCTGCTGGAGCGACTTCCTTCGATTGGACCTGCCAATCGAATGAATCGTAATCTCGCTACTTCCCCTTTCTGTCCTAAGCGGGGGAGAAGGATTAAAAACCTTGTGTGAAGGAATATCAAAGTCGTTGACCAAACATCCGGTTTAAGGACAAATGGACAGTGAATCAACAGAATCGAGTTGTTTGCAGGATAAGGATTCGGCAGTCGAGACATCTATATTTATTTCATTAAGAAAGAGAGGAAAGGATGCAAGCAAGGAAGCGCTAACCTATACCTATACGACTGCTATTCTTATTGATATTGATCAATGCGGGCTAAGGACGTTGATACCTGAGCCCTCTTCCAGTCTTGTTTTCATGCTCCCCAGTCGAGATGCCAAAGAAGAAGGAAGATTGACCACCGTCGATTCCGTCATGCTTTTCATACTGAGGTCGAGGTTGTAGGCCCCCTGTGTGTACACTTCTTCCACATGGGGAAGGAAAGGAGCCCCTTTGCTTGCTTTTTGGGACATGTAAGACAGCCTAGCAGATCCTTTTGAATGTCCATCAAAGGCGAGGTGGGAAATGCCCCGCACGAACTATCTGATCAAGTTTTCTTTTTCCTATCACAGGCAGCTGGCAAAGCCGTGTTTGATCGTCGCGTACATGCTCCGTTACAGCTTCGTTCATGCGCCAATCAATTGACAGTGAAGCAGAGAAGGAAGAGTTTTGATCACCGTGTGGGTAGTCTCTATTAGGGTTTCCGTTTCATGTGCACTAAAAAGGAAGGAAGACTGGTGCGACTATAGTAATGCCAAGCATACGAGCAAAGGACTCTACCTACCCCATACTGACGAATGAAAGAAGCTCATCGCGGATGATAGGACAAGCGATAGCGGTTCCATTCTTGCTCTTCCTATTCCATACCATAAACAGACACCTTTGATTCATCGACATTGGCGCTAGAGGCTCTACCCCCACCCACCAGCCCTTTATGGAGTTAGCGGACCAAGAGCAAAAATTCCCCGATATAATAAAGAAAGTAAGAAGGGTTCCAAACCATTGAAACAGAAAGCACTAAAGACTGTTACGACGTGGCAGAAATGATCACCGTCAAGCACAAGATTCAAAGCTGGAATCTTCCTACTCTTGTTAGTTGGGACAGAGCATCCTATCTTGTTGATTCTCCTTTCCCACCGCCTCGAGCTCTCGCTTTCAGGGTGGATACGCAAGAAATTCACTATGAAAATTGACATGACACAATCCCTGAAGAGTATGATGTGCCCGGCCTTGCTTCTCTTGATCCCCACCCACCTCCCGTAGAGGCGGGTCAATATCAATATCTATACCAGAGATTGCTTTTAGCTTTATCTTTTCAGAGACAGGAGAATTCCTTCTGTACTTACAAGAATGCTACTTAGGGAGAAGAATCTCTTGACTCAGGAGCACCTGAATCTATTCTTTCTGTGTCCCACATCCGCCTATGTTAAAGCACTCCGCCAGGTCCGTACTAGAAAAGACTCGGTCAAGGTCAAAAGCACCTGCGGGTGACTTTTTGTCTTACGACACGGCATGGTAATTGATCGAGTGCGCTTTCCTTTCTCCTACTCCCACTTCGGGAAGGGAAGTGCTAAAGGGCGGGCATGCTCGACTGAAAGGAGAGGAAAGCTTCTTCACTTTCGGCACGGGCGCGGACTCCGCGATCTCTGGGTCGCCGAGGTTCCTTTTCTTCCGCCTCTTAAGATCCGCTATCTCTATGATTTGATCCTTCGCGTATCGGCCCCATACTTCTTTGATCTCCCTTTCTCCTGACGTAAGAAAGTGACACAGGCTTGGCCAGCTTTTTTCAAACTTGACGGTCAAGTTCCCTGCTACTTCCGTAAATACGCCTTGGATGAGCCTAACAGCCGTGTACCTGGAAGCACTTTTGTTTTCAACCGCCAGATGGTAAAGGAAGGCGCCATCCCTCCTTTCTCTCGCAATCACAATAGCCGTACAGTCGAATAGTTGAGTTAGACGGGGGATAAGGGTCGAACTATCAAAGAGGTCCGCTACCAAAGAATTAGGAGTTATAACATTCATAAAAGAAAGAAAAAACCAATATAGGAACTTCAACTAAGAAAGAATAAGAATAAGAAGAATTGCTTAAGTAAGGTAGTCGCTTCTTTTTTTCGGTATACCGCTCTGCGAGCAGAGCGAATGAACATAAATCTTTCTGAATATCATGAATATCCTTCGCCCCTTATCTCCTCATCTTCCTATTTATAAGCCACAGCTTACTTCGACGTTTTCAATTTCCCATAGAATCTCCGGAGCTTTCCTAGCCACTATAGTTTTCTTTTTTTATCTTCTTTGTCTGAAAATTGGTTTGATTTGCTTCACCTATGAGAATTTCTACCAATTCTTCTTTTATTCATCAAAGCTCATCCTAATCTCCGTCGAGATTACTGCCTTAGCCCTGTCCTATCATCTGTATAATGGAGTTCGTCATTTATTGACGGATTTTTCGGGATTTTTCTTTCTTAGAATTGGAAGAAAAAGATTGAAATGACTATTCCAAATTTCACCTATACCTTTCTTTGAGATTTCAACAAAAAATTTATCTTTTCTTATAAAATGTTTATTATTCGTTGATAGATCTAAAGCTTATGCCGTAGAAGCTGACATCAGGCTATTGGCCTTTTATCTGCATCTTCCCTCGTAGAGTGGCGTCTTTTATAAGAAAAGACTTTCTCAGTGGAACTAAAAAAAAAAAAGAGTTTGAGCTCTTTTTTTTGGTTGACCTTTAGCCACGCGCGGCGGCTATGCGCATGTGTCCCAAAGTGACGTATATTTTTTGGTAATGGGTATACTCGAGAGAAAAGGTTTGGAATTCGACCTCCCCTTATACGCTCTAAAAAGGGGTCATGGACTCCTTTTTAGTTTAGGATCCCCTTTCTACATTCAATTTTTTATTGAGCCTGGTGTGGAATCACCATCATTACACATTCATTCTTGGTCTGGCTGCTGGTCTAGCGAGCCTTCCTAGCCGCCTAGAGTGCAGCCTGCCTGCTGAAGACCGTAACGTAAGTAACTCAGTGCTCCATACGGGGGAAATGAAAGCAGAATTCGTTCGGATCCTCCCACATGTTCAATCTTTTTTTAGCGGTTTCCCCAGAGATCTTTATCATTAATGCAACCTTCATTTTGCTCATTCATGGAGTTGTATTTAGTACCTCTAAGAAATATGATTATCCACCGTTAGTCAGTAATGTGGGTTGGCTTGGATTACTTAGTGTTGCGCGCCTAGGAGGGCAGCGCGCTTTGGGATGCGGAGGAGCTATTATCGTCCAGCTCCCTAACCTAAAGCGGCACCGGGTTTGGACCGCAGGGAACCGTAGCATGGGGGGACGTCTAATCCTTTTGCCGCCGCAAGGCTGGCTAATCGTACGCAGCAGGCTCGAATACCCCTGGTTCTGGAAGGCACATGAGTCCGAACGCTATGTTGAATGTGCGACCGAGACTACACTACGTAGGTACCTGTGCAGGTGAGGCGTCGGTCGGTCCTAGAAACGGCGGCAGCGGCGCGAGGAGTTAACGACCGGACGTGCTGCAACCTAGGGATCACCAGGCAGCTCTTTCGCTCTATAGGGATCGGGGGGGCATAGCACAATTCTTCTTGGAGGAGGGTTGTTTGCCCGGGTGACTGATCCTGCCATAATGTACTTCTACCTATTATAGCACCGGCAACCGAAGTCGAGCATACATACGACGATCTTCATGCGTGAATAGCCGGGAGGAAAGAAAGGGCGGTAGATGATAATGAGAAAGGGCGCCGCGTCTGGACGGGCGGAATGGATGAGCGAAAGGTGTCATGCCATGGAGTGGGGAATAGCCCTCGTCTCATGTAAGACAACTAAATGCACCTCGAGGTGCTGCCGAGGAACTGAGGGACCTTCTCGAGCACAGGATAGGTAATTGAGAGATAGAGCTAGCCTATTCGTTATGGGAAATCAATGCTCCGGGCCAAATAGAGCTTACCTACGGCACCTGGCTTTCTCCGGCGAGCTTTCTATCGTAAAGCCAAAGACGCCCCAAGACAAGGTACAACTGTTGGGAAGGGGACATGATCAATAGAACCTGGCTGGATCCGGGCTGGGATAGTGCCGCCCATTCTTAACCAGTTCCGAAAGGGTTCGCTCATGCTGGAGGGAGCATCCCCACTTAGTGATCGGTCCGCTAGTTCACGCAAATCCGAAGAAGTTATCACGGACGAGCCACATGCAGGGAAACTTGCACGTGTGGTTCTGGCCGGGCTTTCCTGAGGTATCTAATAACCTTGCTTCTGCTCGCCGCTGGCGCACCTCTCCTAACTATTGCCCATTTATTCTGGAATAATCTTTTTAGGAGGGACAATTTTACATATTTCTGCCAAATCCTTCTATTATTAAGTACGGCTGGTACCATTTCGATGTGTTTCAATTCTTTCGAACAAGAGAGGTTTGATGCTTTTGAATCCATTGTATTAATTCCACTTCCTACTCGCGGTATGCTCTTTATGATCTCGGCTTATGATTCAATTGCCATGTATTTAGCTATTGAGCCTCAAAGTTTATGTTTTTATGTGATCGCAGTAATTAGTAGGGAACCCATGGATTTGACTCTGGGATTGGGGAATTCCGTGACACCCCTGCCGGAGCCCATAATTCCCGATCTGAATCTTCCCCCCGAGGAACCCCCAGAAGAACCATATCAACCATTAATTCCTGGGGGGGAAGTCTCTCGGTGGAGGAACAAAGGGCGATAGACCGCTTTGTTCGCCAGCAAAACCGGCTGGTCCGGTGCGCGACACACATGTTGCGGTCACTGGACTACTCCCCACAACCGGAAGACGTCAAGAATGTCGTAGAGACATTCATCCTGGAGATTGACTCCTTCCACTATTCAGAAATTTATCTGGCACTAATTGATAGAGACTCCCCCCAGTTTCTACATTTTCTTGAACTCTGGGAGGAGCATCTCACAGTCACCGATTCCCTAGTGCAAAATATATTTCTGCTATAACTTCTTCTTTGATTACTTCATTCTTTCCATATCCCTCTCCTTTGTTCTCAGTTACTCATCAAATGGCACTCAGTTCATATCTTTAAGTTCGATCATTGACAAGGTTCAAAGAAAGGGAGGGGAAAAAAGAAAGATCATCAGTTTCATCATGATCTATTCTCAATTTCTGCAGTATAGTTTAACCACCAAGTTCGGGATGGATTGGTGTGGGCCCCCTACGCCCGTCTACCTGAGACTGTCCCTTGGCCCGTAGGTCCTGGCACAAGGTTAGAATTCTAGCTCTTTCAGAGTGGTATCTCACTGATGGCTCGGCCCCCCCGGAAGGAGGCCTTCTTCGCCCTCCACCTAAGCTGCGCAGGAAAAGCCCAAAGCCAATCCCAGGGAACAGTTAAGCTTCAATCGGTCTTTCTGTCCAGGTGGAGGTAGTCCGCATCTTCACAGACATGTCTACTTCACCGAGCCTCTCTCCGAGACAGTGCCCAGATCGTTACGCCTCTCGTGCTCAGGAAGGTCAGAACAGAAAATCCTTCAAGCCCCAAAGCAGATACGCTTTCAGTTACCTTTCCTTTCGCGGATTCGTCTTCCTTTACTGTAAAGTGAGGCACTTATTGACTCCTCGGACATTCACTATGTCAGTTGCTTCTGTCTTCTCCCTCACAGCGCATTCTATAAGAACTTCCTAATGCTAAGCCACACCTGAAGGAGGAGGATTTTGCTCATTTTCTTTTTAGGCCTTAGCACTAGACTATTATGACTATCTTATTATAAGACAGTCTGAGGGTCGGGTCAAGCCTGTCTGTTTACGAATCGGATGTGGGAATTTTACAAGTCCTATGGCAAGTTGAGAGGGAAGTAACAATAGCAAAAGGCATTCCTTTGAAAGCAATGCAGGGTTAGCCAGTTCAACCAAGCCAGCAGAAAAAGTAGACCTATATTCTCCCGCAGTCTTTCTTTCAGTTCCATTCCCCCACCTAACCTTAATGGGACAGGGATACTAGCAGGGAAGAGGGCGTTAAGTAATCGATATGAATCGCTTTACAAAGCTCTTTCTTTCCCTAAAAGGAGAAAAGAGTGGAGTAAGGGAAGCGAAAGACACTGTACCGACTGAAAGGTACATAGTTGCTTTACCGATAGCGAGAGGATTGAGAAAAGCTACAGCGCAGGAAGAGCATAGGGAGAGGATGAAGGCTTAGTTAGTGCTTGTGGAAAGGCTGAGGTACGATAGCGA
>NC_134090.1:91220569-91228069 GCF_000715075.1 Nicotiana tabacum
TTACGGTCCTGCCGCTTTCTCGATCAACTAACCGAACTCTTGAAGACAAGGAAAGGGACTGATTCACAAAGGAGTCCGGCACCGACCCGGATAGATGATGCCCTATCGCACTCCCTTCGATCCGCTATCAATCCGCTTGATCAAACAAACGAAAACAGTCAAGTGATGCTTCTCTTTTATTGTAATCTTTTAGCAGGGAGCTTGGGATGGGCCCAAGTAAAGGCCAGCTAGTGTCCTATAGCGCGCTCCCTTTCTTTTGGTATCTTTCGCTTGGAACCTAATCCGCGAAATGGATACAAAAAAGGTGGCAAGTTTTTTCTCAATCGAGAGTCATTTCCCTTAGTGACTGACGAATGGAATCAACCAGATCTTTACTTAACTTGTTTTTTGTTGCTCTCTTTTGTTCCAACGAATGTCGTATCTTGCTTCTCTTGTGCCCTCTCTTTCTATCGCAGCCCCTTTCTTCTTTTTAACTCGAACTGTGGTACACGACCTCCTTTTACTGGAAAGACCTCTATTGGACTGGGAAGTAGCGCGGGAAAGTATGAAATGCTCATTTGCTAGTTAAGTAGATCCTTTGTAAAGTGTATTCCTTCCTTGGCAGTACGGAAAGTCTGTATCTATAAGGAAGTCTCGGGGCTCCCAAGTACACGATTGTTTAGGTGTGTGCTAAAAGCGCTTCCTTTAATGCCAGCCTGTATCTGAACCCCCTTTCCATATCTCGGAGAAGGTATGCAAGCAAGTCATCTGTGCTAATAAGTTCCTGCCTTTTTTTTATAGGTAAGACATGGGGCAATAAGCCCGCTTTCACAAATTCCCGTCTTTCTCGATCGAAAGCTAAGCGTGCCAAACCATCTAAGCAAAGTCCTATTTGTCAAAGAAGAGAGCCAAGACAAGCTCAAGTCATCCGGGATAAGAGAAGGTCCTATCCTAATAAGCCGGGGTAGGACCGGTCGAATAAGCAGTAATTCATCTTTGCGTAGATGAAGAATGGGCTACTTCCTCACAGATTGAAGACTTTAATACCAAGAAAGATCCTTCTGAAACATAATATTTTACTACCTCAATAAATGCCCGAGAGCATTCAATAAATCTTCTCTTCCTCTATCTACCCCAGCCTCGGTTCGGTCGGTCATGGGGCTTCCCTCTGCCAAGAATTGAGAGAAGATATTTCGCTTTTACTCAGTACACAGATTCGGATTAGTCAAAATAGAACTAGACAGATCAAGGTGCGGAAGGCAAGCAGCAAATCCAATCCTTTTAAAAGAGAACCTGAATCCCCTCTTTCTGCCCTACTTCATGCCAATCACTCTCCTTCCTTCCCCAAGAGCCAACCATGGCATGGCATTCGATGCATCAAAAATTTCATTGCCTTCCTCTAGAGCATCGGATTCAATAGCAAGGGTTATTCAACTAAGACCGGATTCTGTAGCAGAGGAGAGCAGGAAAGAGACAACAGCGGTTATTCTAATTGAATGTCAACCCGCCTATTCTGATTCACTTTACCCAATAAAGGGCTATGCGAAATAGGGATTGCTGCTTCCACTGCGCTACCTTCCTAAGCCCTTACTCCTTTTCCTTTTGCACCTGCCTTGTCGAAGTAGAAGATGTGGCATTAGTTCGAAAATACTTTCTTAAAGTGGCGAATCGGCTTCTCCCTAACAGGGCATTCTATGCATCTTCAGCTAGCTTTCCCCCGCCGCCTACTATCTAGCTGCAATCCTTCCCTTAACCCTAATCATGCTTAAGACATGGAATTGGATGCTTCTTACCCCAAAAGTCAATAAATAGAAGAGTGAGGAGGGATTTTTTGGCAAAGCAAGACTGATTAGCTCGCCTAAGGGTCGTAGCGGAAGAATTCCTCATCTGCGAGCTATTGGGGATCTATTCTCAGGAAGGAATGAAAGGACTGACTTTCCTTACCTAATAACATCTTAATCTACGATCTACGAATAAGAAATAGGAGCATCTAGCCGAGTAGCAGTCAGTAGGCGGAGAAGAAGTCAAAGGCGAATATCTCTTTGCCCCCCTCTTCAGTCAATGCTTTGGCCTTCGTCTCTTTTGCCCTTTTAATTAGTTTTTTGCATGTGTAGGGGCACTTTTTTAACCTAATCGATAGTTGTTAGGATGAATCACACGTGGGAGAGATATGAAATCTCTGAGCAGACTTAAATCCCTTACTTTGCCATTCTTTCCAGAATAGGATTTTGCTTAATATCATTTGGATGGACTCAGATCCTTTCATGTAGGAGAGTCTTTGATGGGCTTTGAATTTGGATAGATCCAGTGGGCCTTCTTGCATGGACTTGGGCTTGCTTACTGGCTTCGCTGAGGATGGGATTCCCTACCCGATGAGTCTGGCTAGGCTATTAGGCACCTTTGGTCTAGGCTTTCTCAGGCCTATCCAGAAGTCTGAAGTTCCGTCTACAGAAGGTCTAATTCTGAGCCGAAGCTCTATTTATTGCCCTATTCCCTTTCCTGACCAAAGTCACTAAGGAGGGGCCGGGGCGGACTGCAATTCGTCTGAGCTTAGTCTTCTCTTCTGAGACGATTGGAGGCTGGGGAAAGGGCACTCTTGAAGAAGGGCCTGCCGTACGTAGGGGTGAAGAAAGCTCCTTCTCTTATAGGAGAGGCGCTATTGAATGAAAAAGAAAGTCTTCAAGAAGTGAGAGAAGGAATCATAAAAGAAATAGCTTTCGACTAAAGACGCAGACGATGAGCAAAAGTCTGCTTTAATAAAGTAGCTCGGGGGAACCTTAAGACAGGACATCGGGGCGAAGGTATGAAGGTACGGCAATGCAGCCCAGTCTGGTCTGAGGAGGAGTGGGACTGTGAAAGCTGCAGCAAAGGGAAAGGACTTTCACCAGTTTCTTGAGTGAGAAGCGGATGTTGGTGAAAAAAGGAAGTTGAGTTCAAGTTTGGAGCACATGGCATAAGCCAAAGATCCCGGGATGACTCTAAAAGCTAACGAGATGATTCTGGTTAAACCGGGCATTCCTCAGAGCAAGGAAAGATCTTTCAAAAATAGAATCAAGAGAAAGCGCTAGAACCGATGTAAGTAAGATCCGCTACAACTAGAAGTCGATCTGGTACCTTCCTCAGGGTACTCAACAACTAGAGTCATCTCCCTTTCTCCTTTTAGCTTTAGTCGGTCGAGTAGCTTATTCGAACGTTGTGAACTCATTCCTGCCTTTGCAATACCAGCGCATCTTGTGCCACAGAAGCGGTTGTGCTCTGCCTCTTCCCCTCTATCAGAAGATTGCCTTGTGTGGAAGGTTGACTCTGAACTTCAGTCAATGGGAGGAATCCCCTTATCTAAGGTTCTTTGTATGGCACTCTAAACTCTCTTTCTTACGCGAGACAGAAAGTGTAACTACCGAAGCTCTTTCAACTTGTCCTGTCTTTGGATAAGTATTGCGGTTAAGTCAGTTAACAAGATGAGAGTCGGAAAATTGAAATAAGAACTGTCAAGTGATTCTTGAATGCTTCTACTTATGTAGATGGAGTCCAGTACGCTACTATATATACTTAAAATTCCCAAGACAATATCGGGAGTACCCATCTTATGTGATATGTAACTAGATCGTCAAACTCTTTCCCGCTATACCCAGCCGATTCTCAAGGACAAAAGGTATAGCATTACATTTTAACAGACAGATGAAAGCTAGGTCTCTACTCCTTCTTCATGAGGAAGAAAGGCCTTGTTATCATCTAGATCGACGTAAGGTGCGTAGCGGTGTAGAGTCCAACTAAGACTTCCATGAAAGGTCTCATTCATCTTGATTGAGGAGTTTCTTACTGACCGCTAAACCTGCTCCTTCTGAGAATGGTTTTACCCCGCTCCTCAATCTTATTCTGTTTCCGATCCTGCTTCAGATTCTCTTTCAGTTGTGGAAACAAGCCCCTATTCCTATCGGTTGAGTAGCCCAAGCTCCTTAAGTATTGTCCCCTCTCCTGTGAAAGAAAGAGGTTGATGCACCCAGCTACCCGAAGTAGAGCTTTCTTTGTCCCACCTTTCCTTACTGACTTTCCTAGTTTAGATAGCGTATTGAGAATCATGTCAAAATACACCAAGACCTGGGCCCAGGTTCTCTTTCTTCAAGAAAGGGTAGCTTTAAACAACCCGGTTCCAAACACACCAAACAAGCAAGCGACTCCCCTTCCTTAGCGTACCCGTCCATTAAGGCATTCTTCCTTCTTGCGTATGTGTTATAGCTCATAGCTCTAAGCCCCAATTCCTTGGTGAAAAGAGCTGTCGCCTTTAAATCATCGAAAAAAGAAAAGAAGGAACCGCTCGAAAGGGACCACACAACAATGGCTCATAACTGGAAAACATAACAACAATGTCTCCTAGCTGCAAAAGAATGGCTCCCAACTGAAAATTTCTCTCGATCACTCTCTAACAGAAAGCCATTTTCCCTTTCGCAAAAAGTAAACTTGGACTTCTTTCCTAAGCGGAGATTTGGACTACATGGACCTAAGCAACCCGCCGACAGGGGCAGCCTTTCACTGTTGGAAACTTTGATTTAGATTGGTAGGATTCTGTCTAATCTTTCCTAATTTATAAATTGCACTCAATCAACATAGTTTCCACTCATTCCTTCTCGACCGCCTCTTTTCTAGTCACTTTTGATCAAATCTTTCTTGTGATTTTCTATTCTCTTATGAGAAATGGTTTGCTTCGTTTGAGCCGTCGTCGCTTAATGCATGTAGGGGGGCTGGGGCTTTTCCCCCACGACCCCTTTTAAAGGAGAACCAGAAGAACAACAATGAACTCAAAGCTAATGAAGGAGATCCGCAACTTGAACAAGGTACACGGGATCTTTCCTACCCCTTTCTATTTCGACTTCTTTGAAAGGTGAAAGAGTAAGAAGCTAGACCGACTTGCTCTTAAATTAAAAGCAGCAAGAGCAAGTAAGTAGGCTTTTCTCCGCAAGAACAATCTTGACTTTCTTTATACTTTATAATATAAGGCCCTTTAAACGATCGTAAATGGCCTGAAATGTAACGACCTATGAGAGAAGGGTTTTTAGAAAAGAAAGCGTACCAATCCGGCAAACAAAGCAAAAACAACGGCTCCTACATAAATACAATAGAATTGAAATGCTGTCACTAGAACGGACCACACAAATAACATCTTTCTAGCCGCCTAAAGGAAGTATTCAAAGATAAGATAACGCTATGCGCACACAAGCTAACTTCAGGTATGCAGTTAGTTCTCAAGCGATTCCTTCGGATCTTAGGTGCGACCTTAGGGAGCTTGTTTTGGCAGCTACTCTCTTATAGTTATGTGTCCTGGTTTCCGAGTTCTAGTTCAAGGCAGGGCAGGACGGGACTCACGGGGGTTGGGGGGAGCCTTCCCCCAGGGAAAACCTAATAAGACTCATTCTAATACTTGAGTTCAAGCTCCTACTTCGAAGTAAGCCTATGGGTTGTTTCGAAGCTTAGTAGCTAAAGCGTACTTGCGTGTTAAAGGGGCGGATTTGGGCTACTAAGTGGAACCAGACCATTCAACTTGCCATTTGCACTCTCCTAGGGTGCGATCGTAGGAAGCTCTATTAGCGAATGCAATTCCCCGCCCGATAAGACTGATCATGCCCTGCTGCTTGGCTTGGAATCAAACTAGCCTATCATGCCCTTTCTTCATTCCTATATGGACCCATATTCCTATGTTCTTCCAATGTTTACTGTATTACTGGGATTCCTATTTACTGAACCATATCAAAGAAGCTACTTTCTTTCTGGCTTTTATACCCAGGTATAAAGGGATAGACAGTCTAAGAGAGTGCCAAGAAACAACACATACCTATCACTTTTGGAAGGTTTGGAACCCTCGATTCATCCGACTCAAGGAGAAAAAGAGAACAAGATGGGGGGGCTTGCCTCCTCGTTCCCTTTTACCTATGCCATGATGCTCATGGGCAGCTTATCTCTAATTGGATTTCCTTATCTTTCTTCTTCAAATTACGAGTAGAGATTTGGGGAGAGTGGATAGGACAGGGTGGTGGATGACGTAAAGGAAGGGAAGGCCCATCCCGTGCTTTCGAGCGATTCTTCCCGCAAAAGGCAGATCTTTTTCTTTCCGTCCCAAATAGAACAATAGAATAGGGACTTAGATGTGACCAAGGTGCTTGCAAGCTTAGGGTTAGCAGGTTGTTGGCTGGGAGAGCTGGTAAAAGAATGAAACCTTCAAGAGACCATGGTTAACAAGCCAGCTGAGGAAGAACAATCTCCCCCAGCAATACCGATCCTCCCTAGTTCAATCAGAATCGAGAACTGCGGAGAGGTTCTAACCGGCCTAGCCTAACCAACCGCTACAAGCGGGCAGGAAATAGATGTGGTGGAGACTCAAGTCAAGGCAATGGATCACTATCACTATAGATAGATGCTTTCCCTGGACTGTGTTCAATGGCACCTGATATGCCAACAAGGGCTTACTAAGAGATCTTGCATGTTTTATAGGGTGCTTCTTATGTCTTTCCATAAGCAGAAGTATGAGTAGAGCTGCTCTTCCCCTATTCTTAATCCCACTTCTTATGTCTGTCAACAAGAGCCCAGCCCCTGGTTCAATCGATAGATAGGCCGAAAACATATTTCTGGACAAATGAACAGACCTTTCCTTACTTGACTTGCCAACAAAGCGGTCAAACCAGTAACCAAGTTCATGCGTCAGTACCACGTCCAGGATCTTAGGAAAGGGGAAGCTCAAATGATATCTAATGGGATGGGCATGCTCCCCACTGCTCTATGATTTATTATAGTCATACTCTGTTTCGTACCTGGTAGCTAGCCTTTCGCTTCCTCCTTGTACTAGATTTTGACTTGAATTCCCCCTGAAAGCGAGAACGCACTATATGCCTTTAAAATAAAAAGAAGGCTGGAAAAAAGAGAGAGCTCCTTTCTTTTCTAGCTTTGGCGGGAGGAATGAAAATCCTATCCTATACGAAGGCCTATATACAAAAAAAGCACTTTGCCTAGAATCCCAAGTTGCCTCCCCTCTCCTCTGAGGCCGATCGCATCCGCTTTTGGAGCCCCTCGCCTTTGAGTACGGCAGCAGCCCAGACATAGACCGAATTAGGGGCCTAAACTCTTGAGTAGATTGCCCATGGAAAGGAGCTTACTCCAAGATCTGACTCCGCCCGTGTAGGAGTTCGGGAAGGCCAGAAGTAAACAAAGAGCGGTAGAAGAGAATAAAGTGTTGCGCCCATTCTTTTCTTTCATAGCTGGAGCAAATGGAAGGAGACGTCGTGCAAGCCGAAGACTTTGACAGGTGTCGGTAGGCACGCCTCTGATAAGGGCTCGATCCTGAGAATCAATCCCAATCGAATCTATGGAAGGGAGACCCTCTATCCTCTTAATCTTTAGAGTAGATATTATATATAGGATAATCAGTCCACTGCGGTGCCCAAGACAAGGCAAGATGAATAGGAATGTTGAAGGGACATAAGGCTCAGCTAAGGTAAGGAAAGACCCTGACCATCTAGGTCACCAAGTACTCTT